>NC_037671.1:148735994-149035994 GCF_003255815.1 Theropithecus gelada | reverse complement strand
AATTCCAATGTTGATAAAAGTCTGTGTAAAAGACTTGTAAAACAGAATTAAGACCAATGGATGTATTAGCAGGCTGAGAATGATAATACTGTCATAGATTAAAGTGAGTCACATTTTTTTCTATTGATAATGACAGACAGTGATTTAACTACTCTTAGGTAGGCTATTCTTAACTGGCCATTTTGTAGAGAATAATAACATCTGTGTTTGTGGAATAAAATAATTTTAGAGCTGGGAGAGATTTTGTATTCCATTCTTCCCTGATTAAAGAAAAAAAAAAATGTAGCATCTGGGACCCAAGGATATTATCAGAGTTATTTAATGCCAACTGGAACTTGGAAATAATATTTTTTTCTTCCTATCTTAGCCTACTTATAATTCTTAAGATAGTTTCTTTTCATTGGGTGTTCCACTGTTAAAAAAAAAAAGTCAGTAACTCTAACCTGCCAGGAAATCAATGACTAATAAACAGTTTAATTAAGATGTTATTTTAAGATAGTTTCTTCCATTCCTGTTTACATGATTTCTCCATGTAAGATGGAACAGTGCATAGCATGAAATTTAGGAAACTGAGGCTGTGCTTTCAGAATGGAGATGCCCTCCTCGACATGCCCAGTGTTACTCCTAATAACAGTTTACAAAATATGTGAACTCCTTTTGGGGTTGTATATAGGCTCTTCTTTGGCAATATACATCTTATTTCAGTTGTTCCACAAGGAATGTAAAGCTTCATTCTTACTAGTTTTCCTGAAGTTACTGAGTTTCAGAAATTTGTTACAGATAATAATTTCAAACACTGCCAATCAATTTCAGATATTACACTTTTCTATTAACACAGCAACAAATAGCGAATAGAAAAAAATGCCAAAGAAATCCTGAGAATAAAAATACCTCTAGAGCCACTTTTTCAAAGCAAATTCAAATAGAAGACCTCAAAGTTCCACTTCTAGTAAAGCTAATAATAAAAACAAACTGATAATGGTGATAATAATAATACCTCAACATCTTGGAACTCAAACAAGTCTAGAGTTGCACCTCAAGTTATAAAATGATCTGTAACCAGCAAGAGTATTAATCGACAAGAAAAAGTCAAAGGTGCAACCTGAAAGGTCAAATGCTGGCATAGATCTTGATATCTGCTCACGTCATTTCCTTGCCACGCACTGTAGGCTTTTCCTAACACACTTAGAAACCCACAAACCTTGGCCTGAAGGGGCTGTAAGAGTCACTGATGTTGATCTCTTCGGATTTTTTTCACTTAGAGCTTGTAGTTGGCAGTTAGCCACCTGCTCACTAAATATTTTAAACTCTGAAATGAAATGCCTCTCAATGTGCTGTACAGACATTCCAAAAAATAAAAACATAAAAAAGAACTTTATTACCTCACTTAAACTCAATTGGCATTTAATGAGGTATGAACAATGTCTATGTAATGTCATGAACTAAAAAGCAAATGACCTCAGAAGCTGAGGGGTGGTACCAAAATCTGAACTGCATCTCAAATAAGATTGTATTTTCCTCTGCAATCTGTTTGAGGCAGAACGCATTAGTGTCTTGGCATTGGACAGCTGTGATTCCATCTAGGAAGAGTAAGGTTTGCTCTTAGGCTTTTTGTTTCTTTTGTTTTTGTTTTTTAATGCTATTTCTAATTACGTTTAATCCATTTATCTGAATTCAATCTGCTTTTTTTGTTGTTATAGTTTGTTTTTCTTTTGTTTTTAATAACTGTGTGATAGTATGTGATAGTATCTTTTATATGCCTGAGTTGAAAAAAATACATTAACAGTATTAGCGATTTCTCCATAAGATCCCAAGTTGTATGCTACCATAGGCTCTTAAACAAATAAAAATTAAGAGGCAAATTAATCATTTAAGAAAATATACTGCTTCTAGATTTTCTTTTCTAATTTCTAACCGTATATTGTTTGGAGCCAACAAATGATTCAATAAGAAACCTAAAATGTTAAAGCTTTCGATTTTTATATTTGCCCATGCCTCGATTATTGTCACAGACAGAATCCTTCCCATCCCACCACCGTGTGAAAGCTGAAGGATGCAGCCAGGGCAACAGGTCAGGGCAAACTCAATGACATGACTCATTCCATCCAGAGATTGTGTGGGTACCATTGTATTTCTTAAAATAAACTCTATTTGACATTTACCAAAAGGTTTTGAAGAAAGTACAGAGAGTTGCCATATACCCACAGCCAGTTCTCCTATTATTAACATCTCACATTGGTATATGTTTCCCATAGCTAATAAACCAATATCGACACATGATTATTAGTTAAAGTGCATATTTTATTTAGATTTCCTTAATTTTTACCTACTATTCCTTTTATGTTCCAGGGTCTCATCCATGATACCACATTTAGTTGTCTTGTTTCCCTAGGCTCCTCTAGACTGTGATAATTTCTCAGATTTCCTTGCTTTTGAGGACCTTTGCAGTTTTGAAGAGTACTGGTCAGATATTTTGTAGAATATCCATCTATTTGTGTTTGTCTGTTTTCCTCATGCTTAGACTAGGGAACTATGTTTTGGGGAGGGAGACAACAGAGGTAAATTGCTATTCTTATCACATCGTATCAACAGTACCTGCTTTCAAGATGATTTGCTCCTGTTAATATTATCCTTAGTTATCTGGCTAAAGTGATGTTTTTCAGGTTTCTCCACTGTAAAATTACTCTTCCCCCCTCATTTCTATACTGTACTATTTGGAAAGAAATTACTATGGGAAGCTCACACTTAAGGAATGAATAATTATGCCTTACCTCATTGAGGGCAGAATATCTACATCAATTATTTGGAATACCTCTGCACAGGAGATATGTCTGTCCTCCCCCATCAATTTATGTATTCAATCATTTACTTATATCAGAATAGACTTAGAGATATTTACTTTATACTTTGGGTTATAATCTAATACTATGCGATTTATTTCTTGCTCAAGTTGTTTTAGATTTGGTTATTTAGAGCCCTTTCTTTTGGTTTTGCTGTCCCTTTGACATACCCCCATCTTCCTGTGTGTATGTGCACATGCACATGTGTGTGTTATTGTGTACGTGTTTTATTACTTCCTTAGTTTCTGACACTAGCAGATGCTCCAGGTTTATTTTGTGTATTCCTTGCTGCACATCTAGAATCAGCCATTTCTCCAAGAATCCCTGGCTCCTTTGATTTGAGAATGGCATTAGGGAGAGAAAGGTCTGCATACTGGGTATACCATTTAATTTTGGCTTGATAAATAGAGCAGTGCTTTTTTTAAGCAGCATTGTTTTCTGACCTGACAGCGCAACTAATATTAAGATAAATACTCTTCTTTTCAGAGCACTCTCCTTATACCTGTTAAGATAAAACACATTCAACTTAACGTCTAACAGTTTGGCCTTGGAGGAAAAGGTCTTTGTGCATTCTTGAAGAGAAGGGCAAACATTCTGAGAGGAAATTTGTATGCCTCGGTTAGTATTTCTCCTTTTTCTTTTCACGCATATTAGCAGATCATTGGCTTTGTGCTTGTTGCTTCAAAGGAAAAAGTCTGGCAGGACAGAATCCCCAAATAAACTGAGAGTCTCTCTGATTTTGTTTTCTAAACACTGAAGTTCTTTGTAAAGGATATTCACTGGCATTGACAGGGAGTTATGACCAGATAATTGGACAAAATGCTGGAATTGTTTCCCAAACATTG
The DNA here is from genome assembly GCF_003255815.1 of Theropithecus gelada. NCBI lineage: Eukaryota > Metazoa > Chordata > Mammalia > Primates > Cercopithecidae > Theropithecus > Theropithecus gelada. Next base: position 149,032,309 of record NC_037671.1, on the reverse strand, counting down.
AGAGAGAGAGAGAGAGAGAGAGAAAAGAAGAAGAAGAAGAAGAAGGAGGAGGAGGAGGAGGAGGAGGAGGAGGAGGAGGAGGAGGAGGAGATAAAGAAAGAAAAAGAAAGAAAAGAAAGAAAGAGAGAGAAAGAAAGAAAGAAAGAAAGAAAGAAAGAAAGAAAGAAAGAAAGAAAGAAAGAAAGAAAGAAAGAGAGGGAGAGGAGGGGGGAACGGGAAAGGGAGGAAGGGAAAAGAGTAAGGGGGAAGGATGCGGGAGGGGTGAAATGTAAGGGGGAGGAAGAGGGGAAAGGGGAAAAGGAAGGAGAAGAGGAAGGGGAGGAGGAGGAGAAGAAGAAAAGAAGAAAAGGAAAAAGAAGAAGAGAGGAAGGCAGCAGGGGGAAGAAAAACATATTATTATCTCGGGGCTGATGCAGGGGTACGACGACTGGGGAAGCACCCAACAGGTAGATCCAGGCAGTTCGATTATATGCAGCCTTGCAAAAGGTTTTTGGTTCTCACAGGTTACACAAAGCAGCAGAAAGCTAAGAGGACATGAAGAGGCATTCAGAACTATTAAAAGTAGTCATCTCATTGGCAACTTGTATGAGACAGGGACTAGAGCAGATGGCCCATCTCCCTTCTCCCTCCCAATGTCCAGACACTGTGGAAGACTCTAGGGACAGAGCAGAAACCTATTGAAGGGCCACAAAGGGAAGCTCTGCATTAGAAACTAAATTAAGCTATGGAGCACTTAAGAATATTTCTAGCTCATTTGAGTTTGTGGACTAAGACTTATGCCCACAATAGCTCTTATATTCTTCTTACTTTGGTTAAGGATTATATCAAATCCATCACCCCTTGAAAAAGCTTTATAAGGGATGCAATGCATTTTAAGCACTTCGGGAACTCTGACAGAAAAAATTAATGCAGAGTCGTATAGCTCTCACCTTTCTTCTTCAGGATTATCTAATTGTGGCTGGAAGTCCCAAGGCTCCGTACTTGTAAAGCACTTTCAGTACAAAGGGTGACACTTTGATTAAGGCAGTTGAATATAATGGTTAAGTACATGAATTTTGATGCTGTCAGAAATAATTGTTGTAAACAGAAGCTTGCCTAAATTCATATCTGGGGTCCATCCCTATCATATGCTGTGGGACCTTGGGGTATCTGTGCCTCAATGTCACATGTATGACAGAAATGAAATAGGGGCACTAACAGTTCCTATCTCACGTCATTGTTATAAAGATTGGGTGCACATTTGCAAAATGCTCAGAATATAGGAAGCTAGATGTAAATAACTGTTAAATAAAATAAATATAATGACTTTGTGCTGTCATGGGGTATATTTCCCTTGCTACGACAATGTATTTAGCGTTGCTTTAGAAAAGGAAATTCTTGTTGGGTCAATTTGAAACTTTAACACTGACTAGATTTAATTAGTTTCTAAACTTGGTATCTGAGAATTTTGATTGTATTTTTTGCTTCTGATTGCTTTAGCAAATGTGACTATGCCTTAAACATGCCTGTCAAAAATCGGAAAAGTATATTTTTTCTTATGTACACACACACACACACACACACACACTCACATACACACATATGAATTCAGTAAAAGAAACCGGTTTGATTGATTTAAAACTTCCTTAAGAGGTAATGAGGTTTCTCAATGAGATTCAAATGCCTCAGAATTTGACCAAGAGGCAGATGATAGGCAAAACACAGCTTAGAAAAAAATTTTCTTGTAAGATGTAAACACCAAAGACAGTTTATTTCTTGGCCAAAACGATTTCCATATTTTGCCAATTAGGAATGGCTTTGTTTTAAAGTCAAAGGATGAGAAATCATTTTCCTGTGCATCCTTTACATGCACGCACACACACACACACACACGCACTCTCTCTCTCTCTCACATACACACACACACACACACACATACACGCATATACACACTTTGCCGTTTGGCAGCTATTCACAGGCATCTTCTTATTCAGGAATTAGAAAACTACCACACAAATGTCTGAGATGCCTTTTAAAAATCAGCACTTTAAGTTTTTCAAAGATAGATTTATTTATTTATTTATTTTGAAAAAAGCAAGTACTTCATCAGTTCTCTCACAAAAATCTTCAAATGCTTTCAGGAAAGAAATAAATTTTAAAGTGTGTTCAGTCATACTCTATTCAAATAAAGCAGTGAAAAAAGCCTTTGAATCAGAACTACAGCTCACCATAATCTGGTTAAAATTATCTCCAGCACCACCTGTCATTATTAAGATGCAGAGAAAGGAAAACTACCTTCGGTCTAGTTACAGAGCTGTGCATGTGGCCCATCAGCACCTTAGAACTTTCTTATCTAATGGCAGTTAAGTTTTCAATCCTTCTTGAACAAGTTTTATATAATCATTGAAGGTTTAATTTAAATGTGTTCTAAGGAACATTTCATTAGCATTTATATCCACTCATGGAAGAAAATCCACAGGTCTTTTACATTTTCCATCTTAGGGTTTTGTTAAATTTTCAAGCTTAACCATCTTGCTTAGCTTAAAAAAAAAACTGTTATGTTATTTCAGAAGGTGATAATATGCTGTACCAATGTGTTAACTGTTAGACTCATTTTAGCAGAAACTAGAGATTTGTGCTCTAAATGCCTGGTCCTAAATATGACTCATAATGAGAGAAGAAAAGATGAAGGTGAGGCCACCCTGCTCAGGTTCACAAAAGATCAATGCCTATGTTAACTGAAATCTATTTTGTCAATTTTGGTGCTTTCTAGTCACATCAAAATCAGTTGCCTTCTTATGGCTTGAGAAATCCATCAAGTCTTTCAAAGAATTCCTTTTAGTTTAGCTCTAGAATGATCTAGTCTGAACCAATGCATTACTTTATACCCAGCTGAGTCAAAGGAACCCTGGGTCTACTCATGAGAAAATTATGTACATATATATGTATGTGTGTGTACATTATAGATATAATATATGTATATATTATATGTATATATGTACATTATATGCATATATGTACATTATATAAATATATGTATATATAATATATGTGTATACATATACAGGGGTAAGATAATCTAGACAGGGTACAGAAGTATATATCATAGAGAGCTCAAAATAGTTCTATTGCTTATAATAGCTTAGGCATAGTTACTGACAAAATTTATATAAATAAATACTTCTATGCCTACAAAATTTGACAAATATTTAAAACTTAGTATGTGCTAGTCATGGTGATCTTTAAAATATTTGTTTTTTGCATTTTTAATTGAAAGTATATATGCATATGTAAAGGGTGTGCGCTTGTGTGTGTGCACATCCACACTGCTACAACAGGTATCCTGAGCACAACTACCAGTAATACTTTAAGTATGGAAAGTGGTTCTGTTTGAAGAATCACTTTGTGCTACCAAATGAGACATATTAAGAAGCTTGTCCAGCATGTTCGTGGAGACTATAGCCAAATCCCAGCAGAAGCAAGCTCAGAGGGTGTTTGCTTTAACATGATCTGTGCTGACTTTGACCAATTTCTTACTTCTTTCCTTTTCCTTCTTTGTGATAAATAACTTAATATCACTTACAAAGGGGGAAAGGCACCATTAAGATGATGAAATCTGGCAGATTCCACCTTGAAAAGGTATATATTTTTTTCCTTTAAATAGAGCTCTAAAGATTATGATCATACCACTGCACTCTAGCCTGGGCGACAGAGCGAGAAACCTGTCTCTTAAAAAAAGAAATATAACCCTAAGAAAATCTAAAGCATAAATGTTTACTGACATTGTGCTTTGGCTTCCATTGATATGCAGCTGTAGTTTGTATAGAAGAAGATAATACTGATTTTGAAGTTTACTCATATACATACATATGACTGAAAAGATCAATTATTGGTTAGCAGCACCTGAAGAATATTCTTTTATTTGTGCGTACAATTTCTGCTTTAGCAGTTGTTTGAACACTGTGTCTTGAGGACTTTCTGTTTCGTTTTACTTTTTCCAAAGTTTTGACTCATGGCTTCACTGAACTGGTATGAAACCAGTGCACTCAATAGGTTCCAGATAAATGATTGTATGTGAGATGATGGCGGATCAGCGTCTTAGAAGTCATATAGCCTTAAATTCGAAGTCTACAGAGAGTCTCTTTTTATGAAGAGCCATCTAATTCCTTAGCAATGGAACATACAGAAGAACATAAAATTGTCACGGGCATTTTCAACAGCATTTTGTATGTTTTATTTAGTCTTGTGCATTTGTAAAACATCTATGTAAGGAAACAATCTTATACCAAAAAAGTACCAACAAATAAGATAATTTATAGTAAGACTTTGCCTACATAAATCTCAAAGGAAAAAAAAAATGCTAGTTACTACAACAAATGAAATAAATCACAAAGCCATAAATATTCTTGAATTTAAAAAAAAACACAATCTGTATATCTTATTAACTAGTGCAATGTTTTTCACATTTTAAAGTAAAGGAGTACTTTATTTCAAATTCAGTCTTTATAAGAACTTTTATCTGTTTTATCTAAGAAAAGTGCAGTTACGGAAGCCTGGCCACCTCACCTTCCTGGTCAACTCTCATCTCCCATAAGAAGCCCTAGACTAGGCCGGGCGCGGTGGCTCAAGCCTGTAATCCCAGCACTTTGGGAGGCCGAGACGGGCGGATCACGAGTTCAGGAGATCGAGACCATCCTGGCTAACACGGTGAAACCCCGTCTCTACTAAAATACAAAAAAAAAAAAAATTAGCCGGGCGAGGTGGCGGGCGCCTGTACTCCCAGCTACTCGGGAGGCTGAGGCAGGAGAATGGCGTGAACCCGGGAGGCGGGGCTTGCAGTGAGCTGAGATCCGGCCACTGCACTCCAGCCTGGGCGACAGAGCGAGACCCCGTCTCAAAGAAAAAAAAAAAAAAAAAAAAGAAGCCCTAGACTTACAATGAGCATTGTTGGAACCGGTTCCGATGTAAGTGTTTTAGAAAGATTGCCTGCAAACAGAAAACTGAACAGTCATTAATCATTAATCCGTTTTAGTACAAATAGTTTTCATCATCCTATGCTAACAAATTAGTTGTTTCAAAAGCATTACATTAAATTTGGGCACTTTCATTTGTGGGTTCTCCAACAGAAAGTTTCTACCCTTCTGCAGAACCTGTCTGGTTGGATGTATAATCACTGGTGAGTCCTGCTATTCTGCAGTGAGAGGAGGCAGAGAGTATGAAATTCTAAGTCAAACTCTCCCAATTTACCACATAGCTCCACCTCAGTGCATTTTATTTATATATCTAGATAGCACACACACATTCTCTTTCTTTACATATAAAAATAAACCTATATATGTATGTGTATATATATTTAGAATTACGTTTATCTACTAGACTAAAAATCAAAAATAACATACTATCTAAAAAATAATCTGCCTACTCTCTCCTTTCTTCTCCTTTCTCACAATAATCATAAGTTACATGTTATTTTCCAAACCTTTATGTTTGTTCAAGCCTGTGTCATTGTTTATGCTAATCGCGATGCTCGAACCTATTCCATGTCTGCGTGAAAAGCTTCCTCTGACTCTCCAAGTCTCAGGTCCTGAAATTCTTCCTTCTCATTTCCTGGTGAGATGCTCTTGTTCTATGCTCCCAAAGGCCTCTGTACCTACCACAAGCAGATGGCTTATGTACAGATGACTATGTAGCATTCTGAGTTGTAACTGTTCATATTTCTCCTACAAATAATTCTTAAGCATCAGTTGTTTGCTCTCTATATACTATGTGGTGCTTGAGTATAGGATTGTAACTCTTCATTTATATTTTTTGGATACTACAACTGCACCTTTTTCAAAATAGATGCTAAACAAATTATTTGTAAATGAATAAAACCACTTAGATATTTTTCCAAAAAGTCATCTAATGTATCCTTTCAGCAAGGCCTTCATTTTCACAGCTTAAGGGATTCTTAGGTGTGTGTTATAGATATTTTGATGTTATCAGTAAAATGTATAAGATTTAATTTAATAAAATGTGGCAACGGCTGGGTAGACAATACCTATAATTTCCTATTCATTTAGATGCTCTAAATATATCAAAGTGATGAAAAGAAATTGGGGATCTTTGTTTTTGTCTACTGATCATTCCGCTCAGAAAAAACATACTTTAAGAACTATTTGCTAATTTAAAAGATTAAAGGAAGGAAGAAGAATTGAACAATAATAACTATAATTGTCCATTAAAAATTATCAAAAATGTAAATAAAATAGTATTTCATTTGGATTATTTTCTCCTATATTAAGTCACCATAGACTTATACAATTTATGGCATAAAAAATAATACACAAAACCAAATGTGATAGAAAACATATGAGTTTATCTAGGTCTAAATATTTGTACTTACATTAATAAAAATAACTTCTCATTGAGTATCTTTGCATCTACATCTATTAGATCACGTTGTATAGAAAAGTAGGCTCCAAGCACGTCATGTCAATGCTTTAAAACCTTTGAGCTGGCCGGGCGCGGTGGCTCAAGCCTGTAATCCCAGCACTTTGGGAGGCCGAGGCGGGTGGATCACGAGGTCAGGAGATCGAGACTATCCTGGCTAACATGGTGAAACCCCGTCTCTACTAAAAATACAAAAAACTAGCAGGGCGTGGTGGCGGGCGCCTGTAGTCTCAGCTACTTGGGAGGCTGAGGCGGGAGAATGGCGTGAACCCGGGAGGCGGAGCTTGCAGTGAGCCGAGATCGTGCCACTGCACTCCAGCCTGGGAGCACAGCGAGACTCCGTCTCAAAAAAAAAAAAAAAAAAAAAAAAAAACCTTTGAGCTGAAGCCTTTAGATTTATTTTTTCAGTAAGGAATTTAGACACAGTATTTAATGTATGAATATTTTCCAAATATTTTAATAAAGTAGCTGATGTACTGAAATGAAATGTGTGCAATAAAAATTGCAAGTTATATATGTAATCATCTTGGGACTCTATCTGTTTTAGAATATGCCAGAGATGTACTAATGAGATATGCATCAGTAAAAGAGTAAAATCCAAAAAGCAAACTGCTAAGAATGGTGGGCTGCAGTGATTATTTTAGGGCCCCCAAAATTAGATTTAAAATCATATTTGCTCTAAACAAACAAGAAAATAATATATGGGAGAAGATATAGTTTTTAAAAATTTTTATTATGTATTTAGAATTTAGCGTTTTGAGGCCCCATACAAAAGATCAAATTCCAAAAACAAAATATGTCAAAATTTATTTGAAAGGAAGGAGATAAATGACCTTATCAATCAACATTTACCAGAGGAGAATAAAAGAAAGGAAATTTAAAAAAAACCTTCAACCCAGGAGTTAGCAAGCTTTTTCTGTTGAGGCCAACTAGTAAATACATCAGACTTTGCAAGCCATACAGCTGTTGTTGCAAGGATTCCACTCTCGGCCTGTAGCCAAAGAGAAGCCATAGACAACAGGTAAATAAATGGTTATGGCTGTGTCTCAATAAAACTTTATCTACAAAGCAGACTGAGGACCAGATTTGACCCTTAAGCTGTAGTTCACCAGCCTCGGTTTTAAATACAAAAGAGCAAATATTAATAAAAAGAAAAATATAAGTTTAGCAAAGCTAAAAGAGTAAGTTTAGGCCGGGCGCGGTGGCTCAAGCCTGTAATCCCAGCACTTTGGGAGGCCGAGACGGGCGGATCACAAGGTCGGGAGATCGAGACCATCCTGGCTAATCCGGTGAAACCCCGTCTCTACTAAAAAATACAAAAAAAAAAAACTAGCCGGGTGAGGTGGCGGGCGCCTGTAGTCCCAGCTACTCCGGAGGCTGAGGCAGGAGAATGGCATGAACCCGGGAGGCGGAGCTTGCAGTGAGCTGAGATCCGGCCACTGTACTCCAGCCTGGGCGACAGAGTGAGACTCCGTCTCAAAAAAAAAAAAAAAAAAAAGAGTAAGTTTAAATTGACTTATTTGAAAGATAGTTGTTTTTTGTTTTTGTTTTTGCCATGACTCAATTCATCTGTCTCCCCATTAGTCTAATATTATCCTAACAATTTAAAATATGAGATCATTTGCTATATAGCTTGGAGAACATTATCTTTTAAAGCTGGGATTCACCAAATCTCCCTAATTTCCTTAATTACAAGCCCAGTAATAATCTGGATGATCAGAGAAAAGATTTACTATTTCTCCGATTTACTATTTCTTTGTGTGTGTGTGTGTGCATGTGTGGTGTGTTCAATACATTCACCTAATTGCTTCTCCTAATTACAGTAAAACCTGGAAGTTATTCTTGACCACCTCCCTCATCTGTTTTCACCTTCATCATCATCTTGTCTAGTCTTCTGCAAAGCCCCCTAATTGGAAAGCACTCCCATCATTCCTCCGCACTGCTGCTCCACTGTTCCTTTCAAAAGGCAGAGCTGATCATGTTACACCCTGCTTGAATTATTTACCTTGAGTTAATATAGAAATTAAAATCCTTTATGAGGCTTCCACAGCTCTGCCTGGCCAGGTTCCTGCAGTCTTCTCCTTCCTAGTCTCTCATCAGCACCCTTTGATGTTCTGAGCTGCAGCCACAGTGGCCTGCTCTTGGTTCCTCATCCTTATCATACTAGCTGCCATCAATGGACTTCACACATGCTGTTTTTCTGCTAGGAACAGCATCCACCACTCTCACTCACGACCTGCCCCCATCTTGCTAACTTTGACTCATTCTTCAGAACTTATGTTTTGCTTTCCCAGTGAATCCTTCCCTGATTTCCCTGAGTAGTTCAAACTCTAACTCCAGGGTAATCCTTGCACCATTAGGACTTGGATCAAGGTGAGGCAAGTGAAGCACAAAGAAGTCTCTTATTCTCAGGGTTGTGCAAATGTGGTTATGGTCTTCAGGAAGATAAGAAGAGGTGATGGGGAGAAGAACATCTAATCAGCAAGTAATTCCAGGCCAGTGCAGGGTCCAAAACTAAGGGATGGAAAATACAAGTCATCCCTCTTTCCTTTTAAGCCTACACTTTATTGTGGAACTCTGGGAGTTTTACTGTGAAAAACTGTCCCAGTGAAACTGATCAATATATGAGATCTATAAGAGGAATCCTATGAGTCCTATAGGGAGTTTAGATGGAGTGTGAATTTTCTGTTTTTAAATGAAACAGTTCCATTTTAAATGCATTCATAAGTAGCTACATAGCTTTATATGATCGTTGTTTACATTAGCAAAATATAAAAAGGACCATAATAGACCTTTGTTATTTGCAGTGATTATCAGAGTAACACTGAATAAAAATTGCTTGAATTAGAAATAGAGTGTATTTTTCATTTCCTGAATATATACAGATTGAGTCATATAATTATATTGACCATGGTCTATTAATATATGCATTTTACCAAGAAAAATATTGACTATCCTGAAAAAGAAACCCTGCTGAGCAGAATTATTTTTCATAAGGCTAGTTGAGTTTTATCTTATTTTATCATTTGCTCTAAAATTTATTGCCACAATGTTATAACTTTGTAACACCATAACTGCATACTGCTCCATCAAAAGGAAAAAGAAGGGAAAGAAAGAAATCACCTAAGGGAATACTTTGTAAGCAACAGTCACTCTGATAAATTACTAAAATCATGGAAAAGATTCAATCAAGTTATTCAGAGCACCCAGATCAGCAGCAGGGCTACTGCAACGAGCAATTCCAGGGGCACCATTCACATGGTGTTCTCTGGGAATATGGGTCTCTGTAGTTATGCAATGTGGGTGGCCCCAAAGGGCAGAATTGATATAAGTAGATGACAGCAATGTTGCAAGGCAGACAGAGTTTTGTCTTAAGCTTTAACATACTTAAAAGAGAAAAACTAAACTATCCAAGGAAACATACCTTTCACAGGAACTTTACTTAAACTACCTGATCTTACGTCATAGGATTTTCTGGTCACATTTGAGTTTGGTTCAAAATGTTAGTGTATTTGTTTGCTACAGCACAACTGTACTCTGCCTCAAGTTGCAAGCTCCACAGCAACTTGGCCCATATATAAGTTTCATCGATCAGTGTTCCTTTAGATCTTTTCAGCATCTGGTAGAATTAAATGTGGTATGTAAATAATTAATGGAGCTATTATATTTTTTCTTTTCTTTCAATTATGAAGTCAATAGAGCAAAAGTCTAAATATATGTGCATCCTATGAACATATACACATAAAGAGGGCTGAGAAATAACCATGTATAATCAAAATTTTCTGCAATCTGAACTAAAACAATTTAGGTAAAGCCACTTTTTCCAATCATATTTCATCAAAAATTTAGAGAACTGTACCTGTGGAACAAAACACTATAAACTCTGCCTTGAAAACTTGATTTAGAAGATTCTCCAACTAGCAGAGATTGCTATAATGGTGAAAGGAAAAGGAGAAAGGATGGGATATGTAATCAAGATTTCAGGATTTTGTTATTCTTACATTTCCTTTGGTTGACATTGACGTTTTAACTGACCTGGGCTATGAGATCGCCTCCAATACAAGTATATCACCCTTGTCTAATTTATCTTGAAAATTCTATTGAAAATTTATCTTGAAAATTTCTAAATTATCTTGAAAATTTTAAAAAATATTAAACAGGTTGCTCACTTTATCAATATTGGAAGATGTAAAATCTGTACATTAGATTCATAATAAGATATACCCATGTTATTCCAGGAAGGTATCAAAATAATACTGAAAATATTAAAAATTATATTTACCAAGTACCTATCATGTAAGTAGCACCTTCTTATTCACTTCAACCAAGTAGTATTTCTCATTTAGTCTTACAATGATCTAATTATGTAGTTTCTATTACCCCAAACATATGCTTGAAGAAACTGAAACTTAAATAAATTAAATAATTTATCTAAGGCCACCAACTAGTAGGGCATAAAATTGGAATATAAATTCTTTTTCAGTTACCTCAGCCTGAGCTTTGATCAATTAAATTTATAATATTTTCAAAGTAAACATTTTCTTTTAAAATGAATAAAACATGAAATATTATAATGATTATCCTTTTGATGCTTTATTTGTACCAGATGTTAAGGATATACTTGTTTGTCACAGATAATTTTATAGTTAATAAAATATCAGGTTGGATGAGACTGGCTATCTAAATATTAATGTAAAGATACCAACTTTGGATGAATGATCATTAAATTGCCTTAGACTTTGAATCACTTTTGGAGAGCCTTCTCTGACTTTTCCTTGTAAATAGAGCAACATATAAACAGACCACAGCACTGAACTTGGAGATGTAGGGATCCTTCAGGATGGGTTTAGAAGCATGAAATCACATGGAAAATGAAGCATGTAAAACATGTAACTGTAGTAAAGTCTTTTCTTTCATTTTCAGATAATGTTATTTAATTATAATGAATTCAACATTTTTTCAGACTATTTAATGTTTGTAGTCCTGTATCATGTTAAAAGCTTTTCAGTCTTACATGCATCAAACTACTTTTTCTTCCTGATGTTGTTTTCTTGGATAATTCTAGAAGAGGAGTGGTAATTTACCTAGTGTTTGGTATGTGTTCTTACATAGGTTGCTTATTGAGAAGTTGAAAGGAAGCATTGCACCTTATTTTTATAAACTTTCCATAGTGGTCTGGGATCATGGCAATTTTCCTCAATAACCAAACATAGTGAAATAAACATTGACTCATGTATGAAGTATTGCTGTTATAATAGGGATCATTATATATTCATCCTTACTTTGTGTTTATTATCATACAAACAGCCTACCTTGTGGTTACTTCGACATGTCTTCTCATTGTTCAAATAAAAATATTTTTTATAATTATGTAAAGTGCATTATTATCCACATCTTTTGCTAATATAACTACTCTTCTTCTTTTTTTTCTTTTTGGAAATATTTTTAGCGAGAAAGTTAAAACTTTCATGCCTGGAAAGAGTTTCATATCTGGAAAGAAAACATATTTTAAAATCTATGTCCATTAAACATTTTCATAGACAATTTTAGTTGATTTTTAGAAGAATTTAACATATTTTCCTGATTTCTTTCTTTATTTTTTTTTTTACTCTGAGCTTAAATAAATTCTCTTTTTGACTCCATATGTAACTTGGAGAAATGCTACAGAATGCCTGCAGTGATAGAGTCTTTTTTTACATGTCTTATTACATGTTGCTGTGGGTCTCCACTGAGAAGACCTATTTTAATTCTCATTTTCAGACTCTCTCCTGAGAAGGATGGCTGCCGCCTTCTTTCAAGGTCATAGAATTTGATGGATGAGGAGTACTAACAGAGATCCCAGTTTCATTCCAAATTGAAAGAACAACAGAAAAGAAGATTAACCTGTCCCAATTAAGCTGAAATGAGGCCAAGGGCAGGTGACCTTTATAACAACTGAACACTATCATTTGAAAGCTGAATTACTGAATTAACAAAAAATAAAATCCAGCTCCCTATTACTGCATGCTAAAAGTAGCTTACATTTTATAGGAGACTCTTCAGTTTTCAATGCTTTGCTACTTAGAGTAGCTTGTTCTCTCACTAAGCACCAGAGTTACAATGTCATGGTTGGTTATAAGTGATCCTCTTTTATAAAACTTGGAGAAGAACTTATTTGCCTTAGATCAAGGATGAAGGTTCCCCTGTGCCATCCAGGGATTTGTGCTTGAATTGGGATTCTAAATCCAATTGCCAGTTACTATCAGCCAAACGTGTGTAAAACATTACAGTGATCCCATCAATAAAGATTCTAAACCTATGAAAAAGGATGGTTAATGATTTTTTTAAAAAGAGAGAGCATAGAAAATATTGATACATGCGCGTTTGTTTTTATATTTAATAGAATTTTTTCCTAAAGTGGAAAGGGGAAAAATATTTTGTTTTATTTTTAGCAAACCTTCACATGTTTAGAATTTCATTAACTCATCTATTTTTGAAGTTACAAAGGCTATTTTCATAAAATCATTTTCTGAAAGTTAAAACTTTCTAACTATTGATGCAATATATTATTATTTTTCCATACAACCCTTTCACAGTTAGGCAAATGGTATCTTAATGTCATGATGTTTACAGGTTGACAGCATTCTAATAGTTTAGAAATGGAGGTGACCATGTAGTTTCTATAGCACAATCTTATATAGACAAAGAAACTTAGGATCGTTGTCAAAGGAATTTCTTTTCCTTTTTTTAATTGTACTTTAAGTTCTGGGATACATGTGTAGAACATACAGGTTTGTTACATAGGTATACATGTGCCATGGTGGTTTCCTGCACCCATCAACCTGTCATCTACATTATGTATTTCTCCTTATGCTATCCCTCCTCTATCCCCCACCCCCTGACAGGCCCCAGTGTGTGATGCTTCCCTCCCTTGTTCATGTGTTCTCATTGTTCAACTCCCACTTATGAGTGAGAACATGCAGTGTTTGGTTTTCTGTTCCTGTGTTAGTTTGCTGAGATTGATGATTTCCAGCTTCATCCATGTCCCTGCAAAGGACATGAACTCATCCATTTTTATGGCTGCATAGTATTCCATGGTGTACATGTGCCACATTGTCTTTATCCAGTCTATCATTGATCAGCATTTGGGTTGGTTCCAAGTCTTTGCTATTGTGAACCGTGCTGTAATAGACATATGTATGCATGTGTCTTTATAGTAGAATGATTTATAATCTTTTGGCTATATACCCAGTAATGGGCTTCCTGGGTCAAATGGTATTTCTGCTTACAAGGGATGTGAAGGACCTCACCAGGGAGAACTACAAACCACTGCTCAAGAAAATAAGAGAGGACATAACCAAAAGGAAAAACATTCCATGCTCATGAATAGGAAGAATTAATATCATGAAAATGGCCATACTGTCCAAAGTAATTTATAGATTCAATGCTATCCCCATGAAGCTACCATTGACTTTCTTCACAGAATTAGAAAAAAAAACTAATTTAAATTTCATATGGAACCAAAAAGAGCACATATAGCCAAGACAATCCTAAGCAAAAAGAACAAAGCTGGAGGCATCACGCAACCTGACTTCAAACTATACTACAAGGCTACAGTAAACAAAACAGCATGGTACTGGTACCAAAACAGATACAGAGCCCCATGGGACACAACAGAGGCCTCAGAAATTATGCTACACACCTACAACCATCAGATCTTTGACAAGCCTGTCAAAGGAATTTCTTAATGGTAAGTGCTTTTTTACAACATACAAACTCTTCTCATTAGGTAATTAATGATAATCTAATTAAGATGGAATGTATACCATAGACATTAAGTAAATTTGGAAATAAATATGCCTTAGTAGGAGAAAAGAAGATGTAATGAATCAAAGTCCATCAGTTGTACTCTCAACTTCACTGAATAACAATTTAGGCTGGAAGAAAAAAAAAAAAAAAGCCTATCATTCATGGCTATTTTTACCATGAAAGTAAAAGAATGGCAATAATGACTTCTTAACACAATCTCAGACATGAAATAAAGAATGGGAGATTATATCTTATGTCATTAAGGACTCTGAAATTATTAAATTAAAAATGCCATTCAGGCCAGGCTCACACATGTAATCCCAGCACTTTGGGAGACTGAGGCAGGCAGATTACTTGAGGTCACGAGTTCGAGACCACCCTGGCCAACATGACAAAACTTCATCTCTACTAAAAATGCAAAACGTATCTTGGCATGGTGGCACAGGCCTGTAATTCCAGCTACTCAGGAGGCTGAGGCATGAGAATAGAATCACCTGAACCCAGGAGACGGAGGTTGCAGTGAGCCGAGATCATGCCACTGCATTCCAGCCTGGGTGACAAAGTAAAACTCTGTCACAAAACATAACAAAACAAAACAAAACAAAAAGTGCCATTCAAATGATTTCCTGCACCAACCTTACTATCTGTAGAGGTTACAAATAGCTACATAGATGTTTTAGACATTTCTAAAGATCATATTTTGGTTTGAAACCAATAAAAAGTCAAGTACAATAAAAACGACTACAATGTTTAAACAACTTGGAAAAGCAATAACATCTTAAAATGCAATAAAAACACAAAACAATCTTTAAATAATACATTTAGTAATAGCCCTGTACAGGCACATGTATAATTTCATAGTTAAATGCTATGGGGGTTCAGGGAAAAGTGTTAATTTAGACAGAATAAGTTAAGAAAGGTACCATGGGATAGCACAGACTTACCTCTTTAAATAATTGGAAGGGAGGAGGGAAGAAGGCATTGACAAAGGTAATGAGATAGAGTGATGCACAGGCACATGGAGTAGAAGGTGGCAGAACACTTGAGGGATGGGATGAAAACAACAGTGGCTGGAACAGGTGTTATGTTGTAGGGAATAAATAGGAGATAACATGGGAGTGATACAATACATGCAGATGGTAGAAGACTTTTATTGGCAGGTTAAGAGGTTGAGAATTTATCGTGCAAGCATCAGAGGACCCAAAGGCAACCACGACTTCACTTGCTACAGTAAAACGTGCATATGTATATGCACATAATTGGTTGAAATAGAGTGCAAACATTTTAAAGTAGTAGTGGCAATAATTAAACGCTCTATTTTATTATACTTCATTGGGCTATTTTATGTTACTCAATTATGAAGTATTCTTTAAACTTAGGTTGTTAGGTAAATAAACGGAACACACACACACACACACACACTTAGTTTTTTAATTCATGTAAATTTCAGCTTTATCTAAAAATTTCTTCCTTTTGAATGGTAACTGATTCAGATTTAATGCAGTAGAGATACTTGTTTCAATTTTCTTGTCTAGGGAATCATAACTCTGCTGGCTGATTTTCTTTGCTGACAGGCTTCAATCACTTTATTTTCTCACATTTCAGGCTCAGTGGTTCAGTGTGAAGCTGTTTTGCAGAATTGTGGAATAAATGCTTAAGATTTTCTTCCTAAGATTCACTTTACTGCTATTAGGCAGATTTCAATCATGTGTCAGAGTATTTTGTGATCCCTGCAAGTCATAATACAGAATTCACATTCTGTATTTTCTCTGATGTGGTACTCAGTGATATACATCGAAGTACATAAAAAACGTCATAGGAATTGTTTTGTGAATGGAGTTCTTTTCTCCAGAGTCTTGAATAAGCATATAGTATTACAAAGTCAAAAAAAAATTTAAAAATTTGACATAAAAATAAAATTATAATATTGAACTGTCAGTATGCTTGTTTTCAGAATTATTCATTCTAGATTACTGGGGTCAGGCAACCTGAGACATATAAAAATGGCATTACCTATTGTATATCTGTAACTATTTGTAGATTTAGTAATGCTGAAAGCTATGTTGACAAAGCTGTGAACAAGAATTAAAATGAGGAACTTTGTATGAAGAATGTGGTGCATTTTGTCAGGTAAGAGAGGTTTGTACTTGAAAAAAGGATGAGAGGTTTATATTCTCAAACATGCACAGGCCGTTACAATATTTTTTGTACTAATATTTAAATTAGTAAGTCTGGTTTAAAAACTCAAACAAATTAACAACAAAGTAAGACTGTTCTCTAAAGCTAAGCTCAAATGACTAAAAAGACTGAGAATTTTGTTAGATTATGGTGCTTTTATTTTCTTCAAACAGTATATTATTTCTCATTGTGTTACTCTCCTTCCTTCTCTTCCCTTTAACAATTCTCTCAATCCCTTATTATGTTCCAAACTTTGTAGGTAATGCTTTTAGAAGCTGTATCCCGTTAGGGAACTAAGACTGTAGATACAGATTTATTCCAAAATGAATGTATTTTTAAGAGCCTTAAACATTACAATGTAGCTGAAATATTATGTGTTAGTGCTAGAATTTAATATTGTTACATGCAAATATTGAGATATTATCAAGTTTTAATTACACAGAAGATACATATAATTCCTTTTGGTTTTGACCAGTATTCTTTTCTTTTCTTTTCTTTTTTTTTTCGTTAGCCTCAAACCAGCAGCTAAACAAAACAAAGTGAAAAAATAAAGATGGAAAAAGGAATTCACAAAAGTCTAAAGTCAAATGATTGAGGTTAACAAGGAGTTATCTATAAAACCTTAGAAGCCATGTGGCCGTTCTACTTCTCCCACTACTGGTAAAATATTTTAGTGAAAATAGGCTCTCCTTCAATCAATGCATTAGTCAATTAACTATTGTTGATATTCAAAATAAAATTTAAAGGCATTCTCAATGGTTTAGATGAAAATAGCATTGCCTTTTATTATTCAAGTACTATGATGACAATTTTAATATGTATATATAATTTGTTACAAGTACAAAAAGCCAAAATTTAGGAAACTTTTAAAAAATAAATTGAATGGAGAGGCAAAGATAGGGAGTGAAAAAGAAAAAATTTTCTAAAAGTAATTAAGAAGGAGATTATAAAACAACACAGATTAAGAAAACAGTCCAATATTAACAGCTTTGAAAACTAAAGTTGGTAGAAAAGCAAAATGTGTATAAGAGAAAAGTAAATAAATGGGTTGCATAATTTACATCTCTTCAATTAATTAAAGTTTGGAAAGAAATCAGTCTTTCTGTGCACATGCATGTATCTACACACACACACACACACACACACACACACACACATACACACACCAGTCACAATTAAGCTACACTAAAGAGAAAATAGTACATGTGCCTTGTAATTTTGTAGGGTCATTTTATACTTCCAGCACTTTTGGCGGGTTGATCTTTTTTGACCAAGGAATTGAAAGAGTTTTGCTATTCCTGAGAAGCTTTAGATGTTGTCTCAGCATAGTATAAAGACACATTTTGTGTCAAAACTTTGTATACAGATTTCAACTAAACCTAACATAATGGCAGACTGAACTAACATAAATGGCCTCTCTTCTGTTACCAGTACCTATATATATTAAATAAAATATAACTTTAACAAACTTAAAAAATATATTACCGAGAAAGAAAAGTTCCAGAAACTTCCAATTCATGATAACCACCCAGAATGCAGAAAATTAAAAGGGGGGAAAATAAGTGTGGTTAAGTTAAACAAAATTATAAAAACTAATTCAATATACATTTAATAAAATATTCCAGAAGGTAAGGATAGATAGAATTAAAGGGAAGCAGTAGTCACAAAGAAAATGATTAATACTTTTCCAGAGCTGAAGAAAGACATGAGTCTTCAAGTTGAAGTAGTAAGCCAAATTTAAAGCAGTTAATAAATCACTTTTAGAGAAACCATGGTGAAATTTTAGAAACATTTTAAAAGAAAAATCTTTAAAAGGCATAGAAGAGAAATAAAACATATAATCTGTAAAGGAATGATGAACAGATTGACAGCAGGTTTATCATCAGCAATAATAGAGGTAAATACAATGAAATAATTCCTTAAAAATTTCAAAGGAAAAGAATTTTTAACCTATCAATCCTGAATTCCATACCCTACACAACTAGCATTAAAAAGAATGAGAGCCAACTAACGACATTTTCAAAGACAAAGATACGTTACTATTTACAGACCTGCACTTAAGAAACTTCTAAAGGATGTGCTTAAGTGAGAAGAAAACCAAATAAAAATGAAGGGCTAACACATATCCAGCAGTTGTGACCACCTACTCATTCAATTTATAGATTAATGTAAATAAATGAACATCATTAAAGGAAAGGACAAATATAAGAAAATATTTTAAAGTAGAACTAGAAAACTAAATAGTAACATAAGGATGGTATCTGAAAGCTGAGAGGCAAAGACAGGGAGTGAAAAAGAGAAAAGATAAAGGCTAACCTGAAGGCTAAAGAACTCTACATTTCCAATAATATTTTTAGTAACTTAGTGATTTTGATCTACCATAGTTCTGTAAATTAAGTGAACACATTAAGGGTAAAACTAGAAAGACTACAAATAGAATGTATAGTTTTCAAACCACTGAACCAGTAAAGATTAAAATTAAGAAACATGAATCCAATATAAAGTAGGACAGGACAAGAGAAAATAAGGAGTGTATAAACACATACACATCTGCATAACATAAATGGTCACTTATATGAGTAATGATAATAAATATAAACAGATGATACTTGCTTTTTGAAAGATGAAGATTTTTCAAAATACTAAAAAAAAAAAAAAAAAAAAAAACACCTAAACAAGATTTATAGAAGACACACCTTAGCAAAATGGCATGGGGAATTAATTTTACAGTAAAGAGATGACTATAATTATATTATACCAAAAGAAAGAAAGCTGATGAAGCAATATTAACATCAGGGAAATAAGTGTTAAGGGATGTGATATTCAACTCCAACATTCTTCTCTCATCAGAATGAAAATATAGATCATAAGACAAACTTACAGAGCAATACCTGTTATAAGTAAAATTATTCAGAATACAGATAACAATATCATCACTTAGGTGTCAAGATGGTTTTTCTATCCTCTTTCAGCTGTCATTTGTGATTATACTGAGCTTATATTCACAACAGAACAAGATTTTAACATGACACTTATCCACAATTTTTTTCCAGGTAGTATGCCGAAGATATGCAATCTTATAATCTTTTGATATCATGTCACATTTTAATGTAAATGTGCTAAGGTAATTCATGTTACAGTGCATCAGCAAATTGCTCTTTTTGAGGACATATGTAAGCCATAGAGCCAGGAACAGGCTTATTTTGTGGACTTTGTTCAGACCATTGAAATTGCCAACAGAGGACTTCATAAGCCAGTCAGTCTCCCAGGGTCTAAATTGATTTATTATTTTATTTGTCTTTGGGGACTCCTCCTCTCTTTGCTTCAGGGGGCCAGAAAGTGGTCATGTTTAGAACAAATTTTCTAAAATATTTTAGTAAGGGAATTCTAGTGTACTCACATTACTTGCCTTTGGTGATCAAAAACTAGAAAGTCAATCAACATTCACTAGAGATCATTAAATAGCAGAGAGCATTTGTCTGGTGGGTTGACCCAGATGTTGGAGTCAGGGTCACAAGGACCTGTGGAAGAAACTCTCTCAGTTCCTACAATAGTGGGAAACATGGTAGGAAGCAGATTCTCTGTCCCGTTTTCTGCATTTACTCATTCACAACTATAGTGAGAATTCAAAAGTGGGAAACGTCAAGTTTACACATTTGTTTCTGGTCCTCAGCTTTCAGGGTTAGATGATCAGGTCTCAGGAAAATCTCCAGTTTTGCAGGAGATATTGAGATGTCTAGATATAGTATTAGAAGATCATCTCAAAATAATACAGTCCTTTAATTCTGCTCATGTTACCTGACAACATAGAATTTTCAATTTTATTTTCTTCTATGTGTTTTTCATTTTTCTTCTTGCAGAGTAGGTTATTTTTAATGTAAGCACAATTTAAGACTGATTAATAATAATAAGTATGGTACACATATGAATCCAGAAGAAATGGTATTCCCTCAGTGGGTCATTTTATTTCCCGTTAATGATATGCAGATCCAACAGCAGAGAGAGAGAGAGACAGCTGTAGCCTACAGCTACTACTTCCATCTAATACACTGTTTCAATTTCTTTTGCAAATGTACAAAACAATAGTATAGTTTTCAATCTGTTAATTACCCTGCTAGAGTTTCAACAATAACCACAAAAGGAATGCTAAACCTGCTGCACAAATTTATTTAGATTTGCTTCGGGTATTTTATATTTTACCTTAAAATAATTAAGTCACAAATTAGATCTATAGAGTGGTTCCTTGATCATATGGCTTATTTGCTTTTTTAATAACTGTAATATTTCAATAAATCGCATGCTTTACTTTTTCAATAAGCATTCATAAAAATGTACATAATAAATTTGCATAAGCTATACTAAATACAGAGCTATGAAAATATAATTATTTTAAACAAATTTGACAGTGAAACAACTTATGTCTCAGTTTAGAGGCCATCAGGATTCAAAGCAATTATTTCTTACACTGTGAAGATAGTCATTACCTAAAAAGTAAAAAAGCAATCTCTTTAGCATCTTGCAATATTAAAATATCATGTACCTTTCATAAACACAGGTTACTGAGTAGTTGATTCTATAAAGTAGACATGCCTCTAAAACTGAGAAATAAATAGTGCTCTCAACACACTACAGAGGTACTAAGAACTCTAAGGGAAGGCATCAGGTTTTATGTATCTCTGAGTCCTCAGCACCTTGGCACCTGGCAATGGTAGTAATAACTCTATGAATGAATACATGAGTATGTGGGGCCGTCGTGAGAAACAGTGTTGTCGTAAATGGGTGTTCATAATATATGTCCTGTGGAGTGACTTGAGAAATCAAGATCTGCTTATCCAAATGGCTTAGCCTCAGAACATATGAGGTTTCTAGAACATTAGAGAAGAAAAGGGACTTACAGATCATCTAACTCTGCTGTTCACAAAAAAATATAGACCCTAAGATATTAATTTTTATGAGAAGTTCTGAGGGAAAAAAAGGATATGTGGTTAGAGAAATTTAGAGAATATTGTATCACACACGTAGATTCGCAACAAAGGTAATCTTCATGACTTTGGGAAGGCTTACATTGAAAGCGAAACACAACTCTCTCACACACATACCACTACTTCAGCTTTCAGCATTTCTCTAATGCTTTCTTCTATTTTCTTCAAGTAAATAAACACCCTATAGAACCAGTGCTTGTGAGAACAATTTGAGAAATGACAAGGGGATTGATTCTCAGCTTCTCAGGAAGGAAACTGAGGCCTAGAGAACCAGATTACGTTACTGGGGTCACAAATTAGTCACTGGATAAAAAGTTCTAGAATCTAGGTGCTTATTTTCATTCAGTGTTCAACCAGTATGTAGTCCTACCTCCTGTGAAGGCAGTACACACAGAGCAGGTGCTTCAAGGAGTTGCGACTTACCCTGATCCAGAAGGTAAATAAAAATTAAAGTAAATTCACGAAGAGTTTCTAATGTCCCAATTACTTTTCTAAATGCTTTAAATATATTAACCCAAGTAAAGTCCCATCTTACACCATGGCCACAATAAATGAGAACAATTAAGGGCCCAAGAATTAGCAAACAAACTACGAAAGAATTATGAAAATACAGGAGACATTTTAAAAATAATATTTAAATAGAGAGGGCATTTCTCAATATAATGTGTAACACACCACAAGTTTTAGTAAAAATAACACAATACATCTCATGTGGATGAAAGATATCATCATCACATTAAAAAGACAAATGGCGGCCGGGCGCGGTGGTTCAAGCCTGTAATCCCGGCACTTTGGGAGGCCGAGACAGGCGGATCACGAGGTCAGGAGATCGAGACCATCCTGGCTAACACGGTGAAACCCCGTCTCTACTAAAAATATAAAAAAACTAGCCGGCGAGGTGGCGGGCGCCTGTAGTCCCAGCTACTCGGGAGGCTGAGGCAGGAGAATGGCGTGAACCCGGGAGGCGGAGCTTGCAGTGAGCTGAGATCGCGCCACGCACTCCAGCCTGGGCGACTAAGCGAGACTCTGTCTCAAAAAAAAAAAAAAAAAAAAGACAAATGGCATTCTAAAAGAAAATGTTCATGGAATCAAAGATCTCATATTAATAAAGTATAAAATAGTTTTATAAGTCAATAAAACAATCTATATAAGAAACGGACAAAACTATATTTAAGGAGAGAAATGGCCAGTAACCATTTCTGATATATTCACTGTGAATTCTGAAGTGAAACTATAACATATTTCACGTTATTAGATCAAGCAAATTAAAGGAATGATAAACTCCAGCACCGGCAAATGAACAAAGGAATGGTGGTGCTCATACCTCAAAATATTTAAGTTGTGTATACTTCAGTCAAATCCCACATTAGGAATTTATTCTGCAGATATATAAGAATGAGTGGGTAAAGGCCTAAATTATATACTTACACAGATAGATAGACATATAGTTAGGTATGTATTTTTTTTTTTTATTGTGGAATAATGGCATGATATCATCAAAAGGGGAAAGTGAAAATACATTTTGGTACATTACAGCAATGGAATACTTCCCACTGGTCTGTGAGAGAAATAAAAAGCTTTGTATGTATTGACATTAGAACTGTCCAAAATGTATTGAGAGAAATAAGCAAGAAGCAGAAACAGACATGCACTATTATTTAGGGGTATTTTTAAAAGTGTATGTGTGTAGGTCTGGGTGATGTGTGTACGAGTATAGGTATACCTGGAAGAAAAAAAAAGATCACTTCCAATAATCACGGACTGTTACACCATCCCTATCCCTGTCCCCTGTCATGCTGCACTTCACTTAAAAAAACAGTGACTCCTGTGGGAAGTCACTACATATTTCCTTGTAGGAAATGGGGTTTCCATTTTATTTGCAGAGAAGGAAATCTCAGAAGTCTACTAGCCATGGGACCAATCATGCTGAAGGGACACCTGTTACATTATATATATGTGCATATATGTTTCTGTATATATTTATGTTACATTTATATATTTATGCATATATTTAACTAGGCACATGCAAGTGTCCAAAGAATATTCTAAAGTGGTCCCCAAATGTTTATGTTTAATTATTTTTAATTACTTTTCAACATTATTCTGAGGATTGGGATTAGAATGTAACTAGGGAAAATGTTACCTTTTCTCTTATTCATTATTTTTCTTATAGCAAAAATTACTTTTATAATTAATAAAAATATTAATAATTTATAAAAGGAATAAAACCAAAAAGACTAAAAAGGAACTCTGGGGATTTTCTTTAATGTCATTATGGTCATTTTCCACTTACATGTTTTGTGCATTCATACTGTTTATAATTGTCAGGGCTTCTGTGAAGTATAAACTACTCATTTTCCACCTACTCATTTTCTCTAAGAGCTCACTGTCATTTCAAAAACTACAACAACTCCACTTGTAGTTGCCAAATTTGTCTACACTTCAGCTGGTAGTACCTTTGTTTCAGGAGTTTTATCTCAGATCCTCTATATTCACTGACAAGGGCTTGTACCCATATATGAGTGCTGGGCAGCTCATTTTGGTGGTCAAGCTTTTGCACGCACATCAACATCTTTATAGTGACTATTTCTAGAAAATAAGGACATGCATACTCATTAAAAATTAAATACTCTTTTTTCTCAATGATTTTTAACCTGAATATTTTATGCACATGTTTCAGAACACCGATGAGTAACCTGAAAGGGCAAAGTTCAAAGCGTTATAAACCTTATTTCAACATACATGATAGTGCTAAGATGATCATGCATATTTGATTTTAATTTCTTATATAATCTAAATAATTTCAGATAGATGGACTGATAAATAAACAGACACAATTCTATGTTTCATTCTTTTCTTCTGATAACTTGTGAGTTGCTCCTTTCAGATTTTGCATCCTCAAGGCTGAGTGCTTATCTTTGTAGAGAATCTTAAATGGAGTATCCAATAACTAAAGAGAACACCATTTGTTTTCAATGCTAAGGAAAATCAGTCCTGTTAAGTAGTCCTGAAAGAAATTAAATGGCAATAAAATGCTCAGTTTTCTTCATATATATTTCAATTCCTGACAAGACACCATCCTCCTTCCACTCATGAGCTCACAAATCCTAGCAGAAGAACAACTCAATAACAATAATTCTAAAAATTTCCAAGCACATTTTCAGAAAATAAGATACTCACTACACTGATTGTTACCTAAAAGACAAATTTATGGCCATTCATAAGATTTTCAGATTTAAAACAGAAGACCATTCACTTTTGCTCACATCAGTGGATTTTCAGCTTTTAAAGAAATCTGGGCCCTTTGTTTACTACATATTATTCACCTCAAGCAATGTAACAATTATTACTTATAATGGAAATTAAATTAAGACTTTTGCATGTTTACATTTTAGAGCACAACTATAGGAAAATTTAGTAGTTCCAATAATACCTTCTGCATAAAACATTGCATATGCCAATTTACTTTTACCTCTACAATTTTATTTATGTTACTGTCATATTTATACTCAGATAATTTAATGTCCAAATTAAATGGTGGGAGTGGACTAAAACAGAAAGAATCAAAATAATTCAATTTTTATGATGAAAAGTCAATGAAAATAACCTTTAAATACAATCATAATATTCACTAAGGGCGGAAGTCAACATAATCTAGTTGTATGTTTGGTCTAATGTATACATGAACACACAAAAGCACATAAACCAGCAATTGCAAAAAAAAAAACAAAAAACACATATTAAAGAACTAAGTATTTCAATGAAATATTTTTATACTCTTCTGGTTTACATTTAGGAACAATCTGTGTCATAGCTACTGAATAACATATTTACTGAATAACTTCAATCAGGATTTTCTGGCTTTAAAGTTATTTTGTCATTCTTTTCTCAGTTTATTTCCAATACATTTGCTTTTATAAACTCATGTTCGTAATTTTTCTTAGGCAAGCCTGAAGGAGAAATCAACACTTTTTTTTACTATTTGATGGGTCTAGATCTATTAATCATTGTGACTTAAAAATAAATGTTTCCCTGTGGAAGAGGCAAATCCATACCTCTCATCTATTAATTTGTTTCATTGTTTTCTCTTGATTCTAAGTACTCTACAAACACTAGTTGATCATAGAGATGATACAGAATTTCAGCATCATTTGCACAATAGATTACAGTGCTTCTAACAACTCTGCCAAGAGCTCTCAATATTATGAAGTAAAAATGATTGTTTTTCTCTCTTTTAATAGTCTCTGAATTTAAAATGCTGCATATTGGAAAGGATAGTTTTGAAACATTTAGGTAAAAATGGTTCCTCACTTTTTTTTTATCTCTACATACAAAAATTCTTTCAGAATCCAATATAAAAGCAAGAATGGCATTTATTAATGCAAATTGTATATCATTCTGTTATAGTCCTCCTTGTATATTCATTGCTTGATTGGAGCCTCCTGATTGACCTCAGAACTCTGTGTGTGTGTGTGTGTGTGTGTGTGTGTGTGTGTGTGTTTATATGCATGTATGAGAGGGAGAGTGTGGGGGAAGGCAAAAATGGCACTGGAAAAGAATGAGAAAAAAGGAAGAAGCTGGGGTAAGAAAATAAAGATAAGTAAATAACTCTAGGAAGGTAAAATAAAATATGGTATTGTTAGCTATGAATGCCTCTCTTTGAGTACTTTAAAGTGCAGTTAGACCACATCCATCACAGAACTTGGCAAGAAATGACCTAAAACTGTCCTTTCTGGGTATTGAGATGAGAATTTTTGTCCATGCTGTCTCTGTTCTTGGCATCTACTGAACAGAGACTAAGATAGCCAATTAAGCCTAATTGTGATAAATTATGTGCTTTATATTCATTCTAATGAAGAACTACTGCTTAGCAGGTAATAACCCCAAACCACTAAACTAATTGTGGTTAAAATCTTGGGTTAGATGTAGCATGACCCTGGATGTGAGAGGCTAGTGCTTCACCTATGATGCCATTATTACTGCATCCCAATTTACATACACTATTAATTTTGTGCCAATGTATGAAATTATTAACATTAATGTGGCTAACAAGGCCTGTTCTTTCAAAATATTTTCAGTTTTTAATCCTAGCATAGCTTTATTGGCATGAACTTGACCAACATAAATATCTCAAGGTTAAGTTTTCTTTTAGCTGTTGTCTGTTTCTGTCATAGATATAAAAGATTCCAGTGCACTTATTCTAAACTAACTTTCCTCTGCTTTCACTTAATTGAAGTGGTCCCCAAATGTTTATTTTTATTTCATACTCCTATCAGTAAAAAGGTTACATATTTACATTTGACATTTAAAATGTTTAAGCATTCATTTATAAATTATAATGATGATTAACTGCACTAATATTATACTGATCATCAAAATATACAAAAACAGAAAAGTGAATAAAATAAACCCCAACAGACGTTTCCATGTGTTCTTGCACCATCCCAATGGATTGATTGTCATACATAGCCATGGGGTGGGCTCATTACACTTTGTTGACCAATGCTCTGGTCAACAAACTGAGGTTTGCAAAAGGGGCAACTCAGTACACAATACCCCTTTTATTTCAATATAATTTCAGATATTAAAAAAGGAAGATTACATCAGTTTTTTTTTTTTGTTGTTTTTGTTTTGTTTTTTTGAGATGATGTCTTGCTCTGTCACCCATGCTAGAGTGCAGTGGCATGATCTTTGCTCACTGCAACCTCTGCCTCCCAGGCTCAAGTGGTCCTCCTGCCTCAGCCTCCTGAGTGGCTGGGACTATAGTCATACACCACTGCACCAGGCTAATTTTTATATTTTTTGTGGAGATGAGGTTTTGCCATACCTCCCAGGCTGGTCTCAAACTCCTGGACTCAAGTGATCTGCCCACCTTGGCCTCCCAAGCTGCTGGGATTACAGGCTTAAGCCACCATGCCCGGCCTCCAGGTTTGAAGAGATTTTAAGAGATCATCTAGGAAATCCCCTTATCACATCCACAACAGAGGAAAATTCAGTATAAGAAACCCATCGCATCCCTTGAAGCACTCTTCCTGTTGCATATCACTGTTAGAATATTCCTTATTATATTGATCTAAGTCCATTTGGTGATTATAGGTTTGAGACATCTATAAAGAAAGAAATCTATTCATTCTTTTCCATGTTAGCCTTTCACATATTTGAAGAAATCTCTCTAAGGCTCTTTCCACTGATATTATCTCCAAGTTGCACATACTCATTGGCTTCGATTATCCTCTGTGAGGTGTAATGTATAAATCATAATTGCTCTCTCATCCCCTTTCATGAGCACCCTAGCTCGCGAATAACCGTCTGAAAATGGGAAACCAAGTAATGCAAGCAATATGATAGGGTCTTCCCACTCCGTTGAAATCAGAGAAGTATAGACTCCATTCATCAGTCATCTAGCTTATATAGCTAAATAAGTAATTCTTCTTCAGAAAATATGTTTAAGAATTTTTATTTTATTTTATATTTTTAACAACCCTGTGGATATAATAATGATTTTTAAAGGCAAACATCAAATTCATTACATCATAATGTTGTGTTTTAAAAATCTGCTGTGGTATGTTATTAAAACAACATTACCAGTAATAAAAATCAATGGGCCTAAACTAAAATGGAAAAATAAATATGAATCCACTTGGGCCCTTCAGATAATGCACTTGGCGTTTCTTTCAATGAATATAGATAAGTGATTTCATGTGGAGGGACCTAGAATAATCATGATAAAATTACTTTACAGATAGTGTGCTTGGGCTAAAAGGTTCCATTATTTTAACTGATTCTTTCTATTTCTGGTTTCATTGATGCATGTTTTAGTCACATTTTTTGCATTACTGCATAGCTGGGTTAAGTAGTCCTTATGCATTATTACTGACTTTTACATTATCTTCCTAGGTAGCTTAAGCAATTTGGGTTATATATGTTTACATTTTTTAACTCTATAGAGGTAAGCAAATCGTGCTATTCCTTGAGTGGAAATGTAGTTATTTGGGTCAAAATTAAATTAAAATTATGCTTGGTAAAAAAATTCAAGTATGAAGATTTAATTTATAACTTAATATTTTCACTGTATTTAAATGCTTGTCCAATCTCAGAATCAATTAATATTCTTATCAGGATATGCAGAGTCTATTAAATGGAAGTATCTTTTCTTTAAATTTCTATTGTTAAAGATACAATTTTTTGATACTAAAATCACCATCTGTACAAACTTGAGAGCTAAAATTATAACTGTAGGCTTACATTATTGATAAAAAAAATCTTATGGCAGTGTTGATTTGGATTATTAACATTCACAATAATACTTTTAATTATAAATACTTGAATATAAAAAATTATCATACATGTACATACAAGAAGGGAGTTTTCAAATTAAAATAAGCAAAATTTTAAGAATGGTAAATTGCTAACAGAAGACATATATAAATATAGATACATGTACACATACATTCTAAGGTTTTCCATTGAACAGAAGATGAAACAGAAAAACAATTAAATCTTGAATTTATTCTGTTAATATTTGATAGTCTTCCAAATAGTTGGTTCAATGGATCATAAAAACTAAATGTCATATTTTGAGAAATGTGATAATGGGGATAAACACAAAAGGATGAAAACAAGACTGACTATGCAGTTAATATTGGAAAATATCTTTGTTTTGTCCCATTTGAATATGCATATTTTCTCTTCAGTCGTAAGGAAATTTATATTTAGCTTTGCAAGCTAAAGATTCATTCTGGAGATGAGCATTTAGTGACTGCATCCATTGAAAGTCAAATTTATGCAATTGAAATTACTTCATGCTTTGGCTATCCTGGACAAAAAAAATAAACCAAATAAAACAGCCTAACCAAAAAGTCACAGCTGTATGGTCAATGTGGCTGTTAGGAACAATTTATAGTCCAAATCTAATTAGTATTTCTTGATATGAGCTACAGCTCCACTCCTTTGGTCATGTAAGTATTCCAAACCATCACGACTATGTCAACAGTTATTTCAGTTACATTATACTAATGCTTTCAATAAAACTTCACAATGATTTAAAACTTTGAAATTTGATGTGTGGGTGTGTGTGTGGATGTATATGTTTGTGTGTGTGTGTGTGTGTGTGCATGTAAAATTGCCTTCAAACTGAAGGATGACTTACACAGAAGGTCTAAATATGGATGTTATTGTCCTAGCCTCAGATACTTAATCTTCCTCGGCACTAATTTTATGCACCCTTTGCCTGACCTAAAAGATAGCCTGTTGACCTTTCAATCTATAGGCTTGTCACTTATCTCTATTTTTGGTTGTGTGTAGGAATACTGCATGGTTCTCCATTGCTTCTACTTATTAACAGAGTTGGCTGGTTACATTTGAAAGGTATCCTGAGCTCAGTCTGGTGCACATTTTTGCCCCTATAGATGCCTGTCCATTCCTGTTTAGATATTGCTTTATATCTCAAATAGTTCTTTACCCAAATGCAGCCATTACAGGAACATAAAAATGTTGATGTCAGATTAAGGTCTACTTTAGGAAAAAAAAATAAAACACACCTTAGGTAGATAACTACATTACATACAGATTACCATTAAAATACATTCAAATATTTTTCATATTAAAACTAGGTCACTTATCTGACTTCCTATGAGAATCTTAGTAGATTTAACCTAAATGTGAAAATATTCAGTAAGAGAATTCTCTATATGTTTGTGAGGCTGACTTTGAAATTTATGGAGCATAGTCATTACCTTTTGTATATATTTTCATTTAAGATGTTATTTAATTAACAATTCCTTGTCCCTCAAAAGTGGTTTTGTACATAGAAGGGGAAGGCTTGACCAGGCATGAGTTTAGGCATAAGCTATCAATTATCTTTGTAGAGGCCAATTATCTTTTTTGTACAAGTTATCAGAGCAGGTAGGAAGAGGAACAGATAATTTAAATTCTAATCATGAATTCTATTCACTATGCGTAGGGACAATTAGCAGACATTTTAAAAAAATAACCTCAGGTTAGAATCTATGCTTAGAAGCTCCATTCCTGTTTCCAGAATTCATGTTTCCTTAAGTGTAGGCAGCCAGAAAAGACTAAATGGTTCATGATGCATTAAAACATCCCAATACAGGAAATATGTAGCTATCTATTCATTAAGTTTAATATCTCTTGACCCTATCCTGTGGAAGTATAATCAAAGTTCACAACAGGCTCATAGGGAGATTGGATTTATTAGCTAGCCAGACAAGGGACAGTAGTGTCTTTCTGTTAACCAGTCTCCCTGAATATGGATTGTAGAGACTATAGATAGGACAAGAAGCAGGAAGCTGCTTCCAAATTAAGGAAAAACATTTATTGTTTGATTATTGAAGGGAATTGACAAGTCTCTCTTGGTCTTGGTCACTATTTCAATAGACTTAAATTAGTAAAGTTCACACTAGTGTCTGATGATTAGTTGTTTAAACATCAAGTAGGCTCAGGGTCGTGCTATGACAAAATCCCTTATGTGCATGAAGAAGATATGAACAGAGATTTCCTTTATAAATACTAATCATAGAATTAAAGGAGATTCATCCCATGAGTATCCTTAGAAATAATTTATTCCAATGCTTCATTTTACAGGTAAAGAAACTGAAACCTAAGGTAGTAATATGCATAGTGCCATTTAGTTGACAAACAGCAGAGCCTGAACTCAGACCACATGTTCTGTTAAGTCCAATGTATGCAGCATTGCAGGGGAAACTGAAAATAGATCCA
The DNA here is from genome assembly GCF_003255815.1 of Theropithecus gelada. Classification (NCBI taxonomy): domain Eukaryota; kingdom Metazoa; phylum Chordata; class Mammalia; order Primates; family Cercopithecidae; genus Theropithecus; species Theropithecus gelada. The sequence continues at coordinate 149,001,212 of NC_037671.1, read as the reverse complement.
TGCTCTAGAGAAACTGGAGAGACCATACTTAAGGGATAACATTCTGTATCCCTTCACACATCATATGATAGGATTTACTCTAGTGCAAAGGGCAACCTAATGACTTGAAGGAGTGATGGCACTTCAAAGAGAAAGGTGAAGACAGAGGGCCATTGTGTTAATATGTGCCACGGGGTGAAGAATGGAGAGAATGAGTTTCAGTTGCACTTCCACAAACTCACCAACATTTAAAAGCTTCCACGGTTACTATGCCCTGCAGAGATGGGATGCAATTATGAAGAAGTCAGGCTAAAATGACTACAGGATAGCAAAATGTTTGAAAGAGTTGAAGTCAATTAAGATTCTATGACCTGTTCTTGTATCATCTCTCTGCTAAGAAAGTGCCATTCAATCACTGTATTGTACATCTTCTGCATAATGAAAGCACCTGCAACTGCATAAGGCTTGATTTAACTTCCAAGCAGAGTATTCCTTTGTTGTGACTGAAATTTTATTTCCTATAATAGGTCTTTTCCCCCTAGTTTCATCATAGCCAACCTCCTGGATTCATTACAAGAATAACTGGTTAAGGCATTTCGATCCTTCTTTCATGAAAACATCAAAGAAAACAAATATATTTTAACCTTAAAAATTATTTTTATTCAGTTAGCATTCAACAAATATTATTTAGTGGCTACTGTCTACCAGGCACAAGGGTTTCAGAAGCCCTGAAGGAGTTTAAGGTCTGATGGGCAGGATATATATGCTAGTAAACATCATAATATTACAATGGGGACATTCTCAGCAGAGTTCTATCCAAACACTGATGAATAGTCACCCAAAAGGAAATACTTCAAACACAAGTGTTCATGTGGTCAAAGATGAAGGGCACGGTAGAGAGAATGGAAATGACAAGAGGTTTAATATGGAGAAGAAGCTGAATAAGATTTGGAAAGTGGCAGTAGAAAAAAGCCATCCAGGGTATCTCAACCTTGGCAATACTGACATGCTGGACTTAATTGTTCTTCATTGTTGGGGCTGTCCTCTGCATTGTAGGATGTGTAGCAGCATCTATGCTGTTCACCCACTAGATACGTGCTCCCACCACCACCATCATAACGTGTTAAAAAAATGTCTCCAGACCTTGCCAAATGTCCCCTTGTGGACAGACTCTTACCTGGTTGGAAAACCACCAGAAAATTGGTGTAAGTTACATAAACAAGATCTGTATATACCATACAAAGGAGTTTGTATATTATCACATACATAGTAATGAGATGCCCCGTTTCATAGAGACCCCATTTCCCATAGAATACAAGCACATATACCACCTGACATTTTATATAACTTTTATATTTTGGTCAGGTGTGATGGCTCATGCCTGTAATCCCAGCACTTTGGGAGGACAAGGTGGGATGATTGCGCTAGGTCGGAACTTCAAGACTAGCCTGGGCAATGTGGCAAAATCCCGTCTCTATCAAAAATACAAAAATCAGCCAGGCGTGGTAGCACACGCCCGTGGTTTTAGCTACTTTGGAAGCTGAGGTGGGAGGATCACTTGAGCCTGGGAATTCGAGGCTGCGGTGAGCTGAGATCATGTCACTGCACTCCAGCCTGGGCAACAGAGCAAGACCCTGTCTCAAACAAACAAACAAACAAACAAACAAACAAAACTTATATATTTTGCAGTTACAAAGTTTTGTGGAGAGAGGCTTGAGCTTTTCCCATTTCAAAGTGGTTCTAAATTCCTAAACTAGCATGACCAATAGAAATATTTCAAATGTTTCTTGTATATGTAACACTGTTATAGAAGCAATATGGAGGAACAAAGGAAATAATGTAGTATTTGCTTTCAACATAATGAGAGTAAAATAATAATAAACAGGATGTTGGTCTTGCCATGCCTTGGTAAGCAGGAATTCTGGCAGAGTAAGACAGCAGCCAGCAAGACCCGGGTTCTGCAGTTGTTCTGCAAATAAGTAAAGAATTGCATTGCACAGGGATTCCCGCTCCCCGATTTTGAAGGCACATTAATTGAATGAAAATGATTTAAATTTTGATTTTGATGAACTGTTACAAAACAAATATGTACTATATATACATAGAGAGAATTAGCCAGATGAATGACCCACTGGCAATCTCACATATGTTTTTAGCAAAGGCAGTGAAGAGGTCACATAGCATCCTTAATGACATGCCAAGCCTGGACAGCAGTGTCTGATTTTTTTTTGTTTTGTTTTGTTTTCATTTTTGCTTTTTTCTTTTTTCTCTCTTTTCCCTTTTAATGTCCCAATACTTGGCAGTAATATACAGTTTTCAGTCAATGCTTCCTTCAGCATTTATTATATCATTGTTGCCATGACAAAAGATTATGGGTGTTAATCACAGAGTGTTGTTACATGAGATTTTGAAACCTGGATCCAACAGTGGCATGATAATTGTGAGGAAAAAAAATTGATCACATTTTCAATAATAAAACAATGGTGAAGTCTTATTGATAATTTTGAATTTTTTTTGTCTTCCGGAGGAAATCAAATATTAAATGACATGAGAAATAAAATGTACAATAAAATGCAATTTAGACAACAATACAGAATTTCAACTCTTAACAAATGCAGGTATTTTTAAAGTTTTTAATTTCATAAAGTGATAGAATAATAAAAAGTATTTTTCAAATTAATTTTTATGATAAAAGTAATATAAGGATAACATAAAACCTCAAATAGGAAAGAAGAGCAAAAACCAAAAAGTGAATGATACACTTTTCCTCCAGCTTCTAATCCTTTCTTTAGGAAGTATTAACAATTTTTTGTGTATCCTTTCAGAAAGTTTTATTTGCACAGAAGATACCATTCTACATAGAGTTGCTCTATATTTTCCTTTTTTTACTTAAAGACTTTTTTAACTTAAAGACATCCTTGCAGAGGTTTCGATATTAAAACTCATATATCTACTGTATTCTTTCTAACGACCTTGTAGTATGCATTTTGAGGTATGTATTCCATTGCATGCATGTATTTTTTTTAACAATTCCTTTTGATGGGGAGTTACAGATTTTCCTTTTTTTTTTTGCTTACAAACAATTGTATATTCTAAAATCTGTACATACATCCTTAAGCAATTTTTAAAAGCATTTATGAGATTCATTCCTAATAAGAAATTTCTTAAAATTCAATTTCTTAAATTTCAAAAAAGCTCTCTGAATCAGACATTTCTCTCAATGAGAAATTACTTCTTTTTTGTAATTTTTGTGTTTGGAATTCTATCAGGATATAAAAAAGATCAGGAGACAGAAATTCATGTTCTTACAGTTAATATGCTCTAACATGTTACATAATATAAAATGTCATGCATAGAATAAAAGCTTAATTCAAGAATATATTTAATATCAGAAAAGTTTTGTAGTTTAGATTAGAATATGTAAAATTGAACATTGACTTAATGAATGATTTAACAGTATGTATAATACGCTTACTCCTATTTCTCTAAAATGTTGTATGTGTGTCTTACGTTTAAAGGCATATTGAAAGCACCAACCATTATGGTACAACCATCCCAGTTAGGAATTTAAAATGGTTTTGAGCTACTCAAGCTAGTTAAACATGAGTCTGGCTAAAATATGTAGAATCAAATCTGTGTGCCATACATTCATTCAGTCAAAAATATTCATATAATTTATAATATGTGTCAGATATTAATAAACATTTTTAAAAATTGTAAGGGTCCTAAGAATCTAGTTTTATAAGATAGAATTTGAGGTTTTCTATCAATTTTCTAATCCAAATTCTAGTATATTCCATAATTGATTAATGTATTCACATTTATTCTATATAAACTATTGAATAAATAATTTATCAACAATAACTTTTATTCAATATAAGAGTTATTGAATACCTACAGCATGCCAGGTTCTATGGTAGATGATGTAAATACAAAATCCTCCCTTTATTTCATGAAACTTGCAGCTTAGTCATTAAAATAAATATGACTTAAATATTTTTGCAAATGATTATAAAACCAAAACTCTGCTATATACTAAAAAGGAGAGTTACAGGTCATATAAGAGTATATGAAGTGGGAATTCATCTAGTCAGGAATATTTCTTGGATATGAGGTTGAAAGGATAGATAAGAGTTACGAACACAAAGAAGAAAATGAACAGCGTTTTGGAGAAGAAACAGTGCCTGCAAAGATCTTGTGAGGGAAGTGCTCACAGCTATGATCATTTACCTAGTCATGACTGTATAGTGGAATGGATATACTTTATAGTTGCAAATTTATGACATGTTTCCTCGTGTGTGGGGTAAGAACTACTGTAAAGAGGAAGTCCAAATGTTAGATCCTCTCAAGACAGAAAATCAGTATCTCACTCTGTAAGGAATAGCAGAGATCAAAGCCACCCTTATAATGGTCCTATGCTACCCCCTATAATTTGCAGGTTTGGATCATACTAAGGCCAGATAGACTGTTCATCAACGACAGTAAACTACTGAAGACTCAAACAAACAAGTGTTATCTCTAATTGCAACCACTATACCAGACATGGCATCTTTCCTAGAGCAGATTAGCACTGCCTCTGGATGTCAAATGCAATCAGAAACAGTAAATATTTATTGTCTTGCTCTAACAAGTTGTTAATTATTTTTTCTTATGTCAAAATATAGTCTGAAGGGAACCGATTGTCTGGACACCTCGGAGAATATCATCTTTGTTCACTATATTGATGGAACCATATCACTAACATCTCGGTCACTGAAACAGATGAGCAAAAGTAGCAATCAAATTGGAGGCTTGAGAAGACACATGTGGGAGGATAGAAGAAGAAACAACATAAACATTGAGGAGCCCAACACATGAGGGAAGTGTGTAGGGGTCTGATGGTCTCTGACATAATGAAACATTTCCTTAAAGTAAAAAGCAAAGTATTGCATCTTGCAACTGTCATTACCAAGAAAAGTGAACAATACCTTATAGGCTACACAATCTTCTGAGCATAGCAAGTCCCATACTTGAGAATACTGCTCAAACTCATTTACCGCATGACAGGAAGGGCTGTCAGCTTTGAGCAACGTCTTAAACAGAACTAGGCTGTGGTATAAGTGGCTCTGCTCCTTGGGACAAAGAACCCGGAAAATATTATGATGCCAGAAACATCTTTGATGAGTAAGCCTAATTGCAGTTTATATAAAACCCAACAAGAAGAATCATAACATAGACTGCATGATCCTGGAGCAAAACCATACCATCTGCAAGACCATGCCAACATAGAGCTTCTGGCATGCTACTGGGATTTGGTAAAGATGAAGTTCCTGAACATAGGGTAGAGGTCACTACGCTGTCAGAACTATCCATCATAATTTAGTGTCTATCAGAACTACTGAGTCATAATTCAGGTGTACCCAGAAACAATTTAATGTAACATAGAAATGGCATTTCAGGGATTGGGCATACGCAAGACCAGAGGTTCCAAATAAGATGCAGGAGCCATTGTATTAGACCCCCATGCCATCCACCATTAGTGCACCAATGCCTCTCAATTCATATGGCTGAATGGGAGGGAGGTCCTTTATAACTAGCTGACAGAAGAAGAAAACATTCAAGCTTGAGCCATACATCGATCAGCTTAGTGCGTGAATATAAAAAAATGGGCATTGACGACTTTAGAGCTCCGCTAAAGGGTGACTGGTAAATATAGTGGAGAGGGGCAATTCTCCAATGGTTAACATGTCTTCAATGCATCTGGTTGTCCATTTTGTTTGGAAATAAAAGTGGCCTTAGGAGAGAACTTAGACTGACTCACAGACAGTGGTAAAAGGCTTAGCTGGTTGATTAGGGATCTGGAAGGAGAAGAGTTGAATGATGAGGGATAAGGAGGTCTGGATTGGTGGCATGTCAATGACTACATGAGAGTAGGCACGATATTTAAAATCTTAATATTGATAATAACATGCACCAGAAGCACCTGCCAAGAAGAAAGAAGACTCAGCATCAGCCCAAGTGCTAGTCTTACATGTCTGTAAATGTACACGATCCCATTTACAAAAATTATCTAGTTACTGCCCTCATCAACTATTCAACCTGCTAGAAATAGAAAATACTTAATGCCCAATATAGCACTAAACCTTGAAGGGACATACCAGAGATAAGGTGGAAAGTCGACTACATTAGACCCCTTCCACCTAGAAGGGGTAGTAATTCTATGTTTTGTTTATTTATCACTACACAGAAAACCATCTCTAGTGGCTTAAAATGACAACACTTGCTTTGCTCATAAATCAGCAACACTTCTCTGCTTCACTGCACATGAGCCAGAGTGGCTCAAAGGCTGGGGAATAGAATCGTCTGAAAGTGTACTGCTCAATCAAATGGCTGGAAATAGATACTGGCTCTCAGCTGGGACTTCAGCTGAATCTGTGGGCAAACTCCTCCATGTGGACCTTTTCAGAGTATAGTGGTGGACTCTAAAGATATGTGTCCCAAATGCAAGAGAGAGCCAGGCAAGAACTGGATCACCTTTTCTAATCTAGCTTTGTAAGTCACATAACTTCACTCCTGCCAGTGTCACTAAAAGCAGATGACTAAAGCTATACCATATTCAAGAGAAAGTATATTAAACTCCACTTTTTGTTGGAGGAGTGTTGAGGAATTTTTGGATACATTTTAAACTACCACATTTGTCTTTATTGGAATTAATATATATCATGGTATGGATTATTCTTTTCTGCCTGCAGAAACTCTGCAGAACTAGAGTCTAGAGATTTAGTGTTTGATCCATTGACATAGGATTCTGCATAAAGCCATATTATAAAAATTGACTTACTTTAGAGAAAAGGAGGGGTAGAGGTTGTTATGAATCATGAGATTCATGGCTCTATCATATACTGACCATTCATAAGCTTCCAGCTTTACATAGTGAAGAAATTGCCTGTTTCAGACACAATTATCCAAGTGTGATCTTAGATGATACCCAGAAAGGATTACAATATATAGACGAAATCAATTACTAATATATTGCACTGTGTGTCCCTGCTAGGTAGAATACATGTGTCTAAAACTAAGGAGTTGAAGTAGGAATGGACCTGCTTGCAATCATTAGTAGAGAACCATTTGGAGAAATTTCTGCTTCCCATCTCCATAATTCTAGGCTGTACAGATTTCCATGTCTTGATTCTGAGAGAGAACATACTTCTACCAAGGGACAAAGAAGTGTCCCATTATATCTCAAAATCTAGGTTTTGCCCAGCAACTTAGGACTTCTCATTCTAAGAGACTACCAAGCAAAAAGAGAAGTCTGCATCCTGGAAGGGCTAAATGACATTGATCATTAGGAGAAGGTGAAACTGATACTACAGTGGATCAAGGAATCATATTCTCAGTTTGGAAACTAGGTGATCCACTTGGACATTTCTTGGTATTCACTTGCCCAATTTTAATTGTAAGTAGAAAAGTGCAGCAGGCATGGCCCTAGAAAGGGATGGTAACAAGAGGATCAGACTTCTCAGGTATGAGAATCTGAGCCACCTCATCTGGCAATTTACCTAGACTTTCAGAAGTACTAATGTAGAGTGAATGGAATTTAGGACTAATGGTGAAAGTTATGGTTTTGAGACCAGCTGCAGCAAAAGGGGCTTAAGTCTATGCCATTAACTTTTTTTCTTGCAAGTTTTGCCCAGGTAAAACAGGACCAGTAGAATCTCAGAGCAGCTCTTCTGTAACTTACTATATAAAGCAGGAAGTGGACTATAGCAGATGCTGTGGTGTACCACCTAGATTCATCTGTCCTACCTCAGGACTGAGCACTCATTCTCCAGCTGCTTGGTTTGCTAGAAATTGACTCAAGGTCATGTCTGCTCTCTATGGGGAGCTCACATCTGATGACTGGTTCATGCAGAAATATAAATGTCTAGGTTTCTTGTCCAAATCAAGACACTGATGAAGGGCCATCGCACCCTGAGTCCTTTGTAGAATGATCTGAGACACAGTTCTCTACCCAAATTTGCTTTTTAGGATCGTCCTCAGGTGTTAATCCTGAGAGCGTGCTCCAGTAAATTTCCTGCATAGAAATCTTCAGAGCAGGCTTCCAGCAGACCCTATCTGAGATGAGTCAAGGGAGCAAGAAGATAGAAGAGGAGATAAAGCTCAGGGACCAGAAGAAATACCATACTTTTTCATCATGTATATGGCCCACATTCCTTTTTCAAATTTTTATATCTCTATAGTTGAAATACCATTTATAATTCATGTGATAAACAAGTCTTGTGTTACAGTTTGGCATTTTCTTTTTGTTGTAGTATATAAATTAATGACATTTTACATTCAAAACCCAGATTTGACTTGAAAAACAAAAACAAAAACAAAACAAAACATGCAGGTTAGAATTTGGATTTTCTAGATATTTAAGTAATTTTAAAGGCCTAATAGAGACCCTAAGGACAGTGGGAAGGTATTTAAGAGGAAAAGCCTGACATCATATGATTTGCTTCTGAAAAGACCTCTGAATCTAGTGTATGAAGAAATAATGATAAGATATGTAACCTCATGAGCAGACCCTGTGTAGTCATCTACCCAAAGCAGATGAGAGTGTTTCATGGAGATTAAAAAAAAAAAAAAAGTGGATAGATTGAGAGATTTGAGAGATATTTAGCAGATGAAATCTGTAGTACTTAATTTTAGGATGAACATAGGGAGTAAAAAGTGACTCTGGCTTTTAAATCAGCAACCAGGTGATTGGTGGTATCATCCATGAGCTAGGAAACACAGAATGAAAACCAAGCTAGATTTCTTTAGAGGGGAATTGCAATGTGAAAATCGGGAGTCATTTGTTTCACACTTTAACTTTGGAGATGTCATTAGCTATTGAGAAGAGCTGTCGAGCAAAATGTTATATGTGTGATTCTAGGAGCTGAAGAAGTGTATGCCTGAGATACAGTTTTGGGAACCATTTGAATAGATGAATAAGTGGTAATTGAAGCTCCAGATATGGATGGTATCACACTGGATAGTGTGAATAAAGGAAGGCCTAGGAGCAAGCCTTTATTAACTCCACGATTTAGCAGCTGGGTAGTAAAAATACATGTATAAAAGGATACTTCAGAGAAGCATTCACAGAGGAAAAACAGATGGCTGTTGTGTCCCAGAAGACAAGGAAAGAAAGTGTTCCAAGAAAGAGGGTGTGGGAACTGGTGTTGAATGATGCTGATACAGCAAGTAAGACAGGGACTGAAAAAATGTTATTTAGTTGGTGACAGGGAGGCCATTGGTAATACCATCAAGAGCTGTTTGCTGGAAAGGGAAGGCTGCATGCTGCATGAAAGCAGGCTAAGCAGTGAGAACATATGAGGAAATGGTCACAGATTCAGCTGCAAAAGGTGGAACAGAGAGGATGACAAGTGAAAGGTAGTAAGCCCTGAGTTTTTGTTTTGTTCATAATGATTTCTCTTCTTTCTTTCTCTAGCTCTCAGAAGGAAGTACATTTAAGAGTCAACAGAAAAAAATTGAGTTTAAGTTAGAGGTTGAATAAACAAAAGACAAAAGGAATAATTGATAATAAAAGTAAGGATCCTGAATTACCCAGAATGACATTTTATCTTCCACATGGAAGAATATAGCAATGGGTTTGAATAGTCTGTTCCCTCTTTTCTAAAACTGAGTGGGTATAGTGTTTATAAGTTGAAGTGTTTGAGGAAAAAAAAAAAAAAAACACTATAGAAGTAGAAATAAGTTAAAATTAAATTCTGGAGATTTTTAGACAATTATTGCAGCTTGGTGCTGATTATCAAGCTAAATTTTGGTTTTCTTTCTCAGATTACAAATTATGTCAGATTTTACAATAATGATGAAAACAATGACAAGCTGTGTGTTGAGAAAGCCATTTCTGTAAAATTTTCACTCACTGGATAATCATATGTGAAGCCCAGGCCTAAATGCTCTCATTAAATATGGTGCCAATGGGCTTTCTTGCCATTCCACGTGCCTCTGTATTTCCAGATATAAGGAACTGCCAGTTAAAATTATACAAATAATAACTACGGAGAAAATCAGAACTTACCATCAGACCGTTACCTGGGGTTAATAACAACAACAACAAAATAGATCAGTACGTATTCCCTACAATTCAGCTACTATATCCTATGTGTTGAGGAAATTATTATTCATTATTCAAAACCCAAGTCAAGCATCATCCCACTAGACTACTTCTTTAACCTCACCTCCAACTCTATGCACAAAGCACATGCCTTACCTCATAGCACTTAACCTCATGAATGGCAGGTTTCTATTCTAAGTTTCTAGGATTAGACTGTGAGCTCTATGAGGAGGAACAGCTTCTGATTCAACTTTGCATATTCACAGCACCTAACTCTTGTTCCAAATTGTTGAATGAGATAAGTAGAAAAGACAGAGAGAGATGAAAGAAAATCAGGAGAGAAAGGAAAGAAGAAAGAATGGAAATCAGAAGGTGATAAAGGAAGGATGGAAGGAAGGAAGGAAGGAAGGAAGGAAGGAAGGAAGGAAGGAAGGAAGGAAGGAAGGGAAGTAAAAAAGAGTAAAAGAAAGAATAAAACGAAATAATGTAGCATCACAGAACATAACGCCTTGTGATCAAATAATTGGCAAAAATAAAACTTGTCATTATCTACTTGGTCAAAATGACAAATGTTCTTAACTAAAAGGCAATGATTCCTTAATTCAACAAATATATATTGAGTACCTGTTCTGTGCCAGGCATGGGTCCACTGGATGGTATATTATAAATAAGAAAAAAAATTCCCTACCCTTTTGGATTTCACTTTCTAAGGTAAGTCATCTTAATGCATTAGTTATACAGTATGATCTAAGTTGTTAAGTGTTATGGAAAAATATACAGCTGAGCCACCTGGACTGACAATGCAAGGGTGAAAGACTGAAATTTTAAAATAGGTGGTTAGGGTAAGATTCACTAAAAAGACATTTGACTCAGAGTCATGCATATGTTCTAGAGGAAGGGCATTCCAATGAGAGAAACTAATAGTGAAAAAGCTCTGAGACAGTGTGTGCCTGGAGTGTAGAAAGCCAGGATGGCTAAAAGCAGAGTGAAGAGAGGTGAGAAAGGTGATGGGGAGAGGAGGCAGCTCCAGCTCATGGAAAACCGTATAGCCATTGCAGACTTTTACTAGCAGGAGATGGAAGCCTTTTGAGGGTGTTTAGCAGAGCAGTGACGTGTTCTGGTTTAAACTTTCAAAGAATCTGCATTTAAATAAACTGCTGCATTAGAATAGAAGCTGGGGGCCAGTGAGAGGCCAGGCAGGAGATCCTGGTGGCCTGGACTGGGTTGGCAGCAGTGGAGGTGAGAAAAGTGGTGGGATTCTGGGTGCACCCTGAGGACAGAGGCAAGGGGATTAGCTCTAGGACTGGAGTGGGCTGTGGGAGAGAGAGACACCAAGAGAAAGTTCAATTTCACTAAATTCCAGTTCTGGGATTGAAAGTTCTATTCAAATACGTTTCTATGTTCTCAAAGCATTCATATATGAATAAACACAAACTTGAAATTCTTTTTATTCTCACCTATTGATATTATGAATTAGATCAGTTTTCAAGTTCATGTATCAAAAACATGGTGTTTTATGACATTGTAATGATAGAAAAATAAGCATTTATAAATTATGGGAGGGCTGCTTTAATCGGAAAAGTCCTCATTTCTGGTGTATCTTACTTCAAGGTTAGAGTAAGGAGCTGAGAAAGGCATCTGAGCTAATATTAAGAGAAGAAACAATTGGTATTACAGAGGGTCTTTTGTGGCTAGTTTTAATGAATAACGCTTTGTCATCAAGTGAAAGTATACAGACTACAAATCCATACAATACTCAGCATATCACTTCTATCAGTGTACCATAGAAGCCTTTAAGGCAGACAATACTTTAGCGGATAAAGCAGAAAGACAAAGCTACATGGATTAAAAATTAAAATCTGCTGGTTTACTGTCCATCATTAATTCTCTATATTGGGGTTAGCTTAGCTTTAAAAAGTAACAAAGCAAATATTTCTCCATAGAGCACTTTACATTGGGGATTTTGAATTTAAACGTTATAAAGAAACTACTTATATTTAATCTAGTATTTTTATTTTAGAATTTGTATTTCTGAAGAATATATTTCGAAGAACCCAATAATACTGTGTCTCTTTGGACTATAGAATGTTAGGCTTTGAGACTTTTTAATATAAAGGATTAGGTAAGCCTATGAAAGAAGCATTTGAGAAAAATATAACACTTTGTTACTATTTTGATCTCAATGACATAAGTTGTATACTCACAAGAAGTTCAGAAAAACTATCCAGCAAAGACTTCCTTTAAGTCTGTTTCCTCAGTGATATGTCTCCTAATACCAACATGAGCTCTGGAGCCAAACCTCTTGGGTTCAAATCCTGGCTCAGTCCCTTACTAGCTGTAAGACTGTGGGAAGTGCATTTAAAGTCTCTGTGATTCTGTTTGCAGGTGTATAGTAAAGGGATTAATAAAAATGCAGCATTATTGGATTGTTGTGAGAATCAAAAGATTTAATACATATATAGCATTTAGAACTATAGCAAACAAAAACAGCCATTTAACATTAGCTGTGATGGTTGTGGAGAATACTTATCAACCGTGCTTTTCCTTTCCTGTTTTTTATGGAACCTTATGAGTGTATCTGACTTCCTGGGGCCAGAAGCAGAGCTTTGAAGACTTCTGTTCCATACAATTTAATGATGTACCAAGACCTCTACAGTCTTGCCTCTGACTTTCTTTTGATTTCTCAAACATTCTAGCTAGCTATTTCTTGTCTAGGAACGCACCTTCTCAAGATGTTTGCATGCCATATTCCTTCTAGTTATTCAGATTTCAGCTTAAAAGTCATTGCCTCGGAAAAATGTCTTTGACTTCAAACTAAAATCAATAACCACTTTCCTTTAGCTCACTCTGATTAGTTATCTCAAAATATTCGTGATTTTCTGAAACTCTTCATGATAATTATTTTTATTTCTGTTTCTTTTGATTAATAAGTAACTCTACTCAAGAATAGTGGCTGCATATAATATTTACTGAATAAGTATTTGCTGAATGAGTAAAATAATAAGTTAAAACTCAAAATTTGTATTGTCTTAGCTTCAAATTCTCTGACCATCTTTTGCATACTTCATTCTATAAGCCATCTCACTGACCCACTACATGACCCTATGAGGCATGGCTTGGGCAGCCTCAAAGCTTATACTGCCATTAAGGAAAGATCTCACAGTGTCAGAAAGACTGGTAGCCAGCAACTGGCATCATGCTCATATAAAAGAAACATTTTTGCTCAATATTTCACTAGACTGAATGTTTAGACAATTTCTAAAGAGAAGTTAAAATTTCCTAATGCAATGAAGCAATCTGCCTATGTAGTGCCAGTAGAAAGGCAAACAAAATATCTAGCAGCTCAAAAATATCTTCCTCATTAAATGCCCCAAATTTCCCACATGTCCACAAAATACCTACTACTGTCTTTTGGAACTAACATTCCAAAGACTACAACTTGAGAAATGATGAAATAGATAAGGTGCATTTGAAATCATCTACAGATGATTTTGAATACAACATAAATACCAAATACTAAACTTCCCCCTAGAGATTTTAGAAATACATTTACCTAGCTCAAAAAAGCAAATGTTAAGTGTGTCTTTTTAAAAAAATAACCTGACCCATATGAAATGTACTGATGTGTGTCCCCTGCAAAGCACCTTCCCACTGAAAACAAATGTCCCAAATAAAAGAGGCATATAATATATTAGAATTTACATTTCTGTTTCTCTGCTTCAGAGGAAATCAGCAAGAGCAATTGCCAGCCCTATGCTGAGTCCATCCCCACCTCTCCACCTTTTGTTTTCCTGGAGAACACAGCAAATGCAATAGATCAAAGTCTGTTTTCTCTGTGCACATAGGGAGCTGGAAGGCTGTACGCTCACTGCCACTGCATCAGATGGATAATGACAGATGTAATGTCTATAGCATTTCAGTAGATGAGGGATTTTTTTCGCCTTATCCTATGAGAATGGAGGACAGTGAATTAGTGTACTGCATGCACAGACTGCCAAGAGGAATATACCACCAGCCGGAGCAGCAAAAACAAACAATCCCAAATGCTTTTGTGGTTTACAAGTGGTCATTTTTCAAAGAGGATGCACGTGGATAGAGAGGAGAGGCTCCTGGCGAATGGAAGAAAACTAACGCTGTTTCACAACATTTCTGGGAAGACACTTCCATCAAATATTCATGGTAGCCTCTTGTCTATATGAGCCTGGTTGATAGAATAATAGTGCCGATTCACCTGGCACCAAATCTCAGCCCCTTTCCCATTCCCCAGCTAGTAAATCTTGGCTGTCAGTGATAGGCGCTGATGGGAAATGATAGCCTTATTGAGCTGCCTCATGAACTGTAACTCATTTGTTCTCAAGACCCAGACTGACAGCCCTTGCATTTCTCCCTTCCAGCAAAATTGAGCATAAATCACTTTATCATTTTTCCACATGACAGTTTATCAGAATTCTGGAATTCTATATGAAGTCATAGGGGCTGGTGACAGAAAATGAGACAACTTCTAGCCTGTAGCTGAGGACTGCCCCTCCAAAGGCAGCAATGCCACCATGAAAATACCAATGAGATTCAACTCAACACAAACTCTACCCCGTTTGAAAGACACAGCATTAGCTTTCTTTTCTCTAGAGTTTTCTGCATGAGAAAGAGGGGAAGAGCGAAGTTATGGAATATAATTATGTCTTTTTTCTAACAAGCAAGTGGAAAAAGTGGTCCAGTCCAATTCAATGCTTCCACTGCCTAATTTCAGTGCCGGCGTCTTCTGAGAGTGAATAGTCAGAATGGTGGGGGCTGATATTGAGGCCACACCAGGTTTTCTCCAAAGTCGATTAAACTAATTTAGCATAACCTGACAGTTTGCCTTCCTTTCTTCAAAACATAGTTTACACGTGCACAGACTGTGTTTCCCAACTAGGAATACAAAGACAGCTGAGATGCCCTGACTGTTTAGAGGATCACAACTTCATGGATGTGTTGGGGGGAGCCAGGCAGGCCAATTCACAAGGAAGATGGTTCCTATAGTGTGCATGGGGAACATTAGTGCTTTGGAGACATGGAGGAGGAAGTGGTTGACTGTGGAGGAAGAAGCAGTCTGGAGAGACCTCTTAAGAGAGGTGACTGTGAAGTTAAATCTGGGAAGCTGATTCAGGGTTTCCACCAAGTGGACCAATGACTGTCTTGTGGGTGGCCATAGAGGCTGGAGGTCTAGTCAGTTTATTTCATCCTCATTTTAATCTAAACATAAGTCTTTCTCTACGTGGTGGTTCACTCAACCTTTACAATTTTATTTAATTTATTTATTTGTTTAGATTTTTGAGTCAGGTCTTGCTCTGCTGCCCAGGCTGGAGTGCAGTGACACAATCACGGTTCACTGTAGCCTCTACCTTTCAGGCTCAAGTGATCCTCCTGCCTCAGCCTCCTGAGAAGTTGTGACTTACAGGCACACCCCATTACACCTGGCTAAAGCTTTACAATTTTAAATAGAGTTCTCTAAAAACACTTAGTACTATCTAAGATTTAACATGCATACATTTGTACACTGAGGATCTATAAAAGCACTAGGTTCAGTTATGGAACAGAAAACACTGCACACATGTGGCTTGACAATAACATATCAGCGCCCATATTGCCTGCCTGTGAGGGGTATTACAGATTAAACTCTCTTTCACTGCTTATAGTACTGTCATCAACTTTTTAACTTTGAAATTCCCTGACTTTCTGACCCAAAATAAGGGGCCACATGACCACTGCATGGTTGATTCTGAAGCATGGCAGTAAATACACCGCTTTAATGTAGAAGACATGTACACAGTTGTGACACTTACAAGATCTCTTTTTTGAAATTTGCTGTTCTCACAGATCGCTATTCAAATTAAGAAGGGAGTTTAACAAAGTTTGTGTATTTCTAAAGGCCAAACAATGGCTTTTATTTCCCTTGTTTCCCAAAGTCTTCTTTCTGAACATTGATTCTGGCCTTTACAGATATATTTCAGTATCTGAACTATGTGAAATAACTATTTTTTCCTCTTGTTTTTTTTTTTCTTGTTGTTGTTGTTAGTGGTGGTGGTAGAAATATCTCTTTACATAAGCATTTATGGAGTTTCCAAGGTGTTATGTATAGATATTTAGATATATGAACACAATTATATATATATATGTGTGTGTGTGTGTTTTTGTGTGTGTTACAAACACTTAGAAAATGTCAAAATTTAGATGTGAATCTCTCAGATGGCAGTAGTACATCCCATTTGCTGTTTTAATTAATTAAATCATAGGTTTAAATAAATACCTATAGGGCATATATTTTCCATAGAGGTGATATCATCCCAAGGAGGAAAAATTGGCTCTTGAGGGGGTTAAAATATCTTATTTCATATGTATAAAGCACAGATATACATATAGTATATATCTATGGTTTCAACTTTCATGGGAAAGGAAATTTTCATGGGACAAAAATGGAAAACAAAATGTTGAGAACACTGGCATCAGGCATCTGTAATGGTATCAATGGTGGTAATTATTTTAAAATATGTTTTGAATAAAGTAATCTTGGTGACTGCTTTGGCTTTCACGGTTTTATTTTGATTTGCAGTGGAGTGATAGCAGTTTCAGTCATTTTTCTGAAGAGAGTGGAAAATAAGGTATAAATAGAAAGTCTACATGTGGGAATCTGGCCAGAGATATTGCAATGAGTAAATAGAGAACAGGGACCAAGAAAAATCACTTATTCCATCAAACAAGCCCCTGGATGCAAAACAGTTGGCAGTTTCTGTTTCCCAAGCAACCTTTGCCTGTTACAGAGTGTCAGAATGAGCATCGCAATCCCACTGCAATCATATGCACTTTGTAAAATCTCTCTAGGAATTAGTGTCTCTAAAAATAGGCAATGAAGAAGTTATCTCATTCTAATTTATTGCCATTTTCACTCAATAAAGTTCCATTTAAATGTCTATGGAGGTCATGCATATTAGCAAGACATGAGCAGTTCTAAAAGCATGTCTGAATCATGCTGAAAATTCCTGACACCCAAGTAATTGAAAGCCTGTAAGGCAGTGTGTGTGTGTGTGTGTGTGTGTGTGTGTGTGTGTGTACGCGTGCGCGTTGCTCTGTACTTGAAAATGTATATGATGGTTGTAAAAGGTCCACCCATTGGGAGGTGGAGTTTATGTCACCTCCTCTTGAACCCAAGAGTCTTCGTAACTGTTCTCAAGGAATACACATGGTGAAAATAACACTGCATGATTACTGAAGCCAAAAAGGACATACATTTCCACCATTTTTTGAAATGCACATCTCCGTAGCTCTGAGCTGCCATGCAAGAATACCATCTGAAGCTACCGTGTTGGAAAAACCACAAGGAGATACTATAAAGAGATGGAAGGAGATACTGGGTTGTTTCAGCCCTGGCTGTTTGCATCTTATGAGCCCAGGTACCAGACATGTGAGTGAATGTGCCTTAGATGATTGCAGGCCAAGCCGTCCTCTGATAGCAACTACATGAAGGATTCAAGTGAGAACTGCCAAGCTGAACCCAGTCAACCTCCACAAGAGATAATAGTAAAATAATTGTTGTTACTGCAAATCACTAAATTTTGGAATTTGGGGATAGCTTGCTATACGGCAACATATGATAGGAACATGTGCTCATATGCACAAAGTGAGAATGATTCCATTATGACCAAATATTTCTAGAGAAACTTTTCAAAATAACTTGAGCTATTTTCTGGAATATCATAGCATGAAAGAGGACTTTATTTTTTTAATTGAACAGAATAATTCTCTATATTGTAAATTTCATCAAGGAATTATTCCAGTAATTCATTTTCCTTAAAAATAATCGCACTTGGTAATTTACATTACATATTTGGTATCTTGGGTTTTTGCAGAATTTTGAAATATTTGTCTTTACTGCACAGCTTTTTCCTTTGAAATCTTTCTCATATTTTTCCCCTTGACTTTTTTATTGCCTCATTTCATCTACCTAAATTTAATGTCTCTTTATTCATCTTATTCTGATCATGTTATTTCAGCTCTGTCCCCGATGCTATTTCTTTCT
The DNA here is from genome assembly GCF_003255815.1 of Theropithecus gelada. Classification (NCBI taxonomy): domain Eukaryota; kingdom Metazoa; phylum Chordata; class Mammalia; order Primates; family Cercopithecidae; genus Theropithecus; species Theropithecus gelada. The sequence continues at coordinate 148,983,096 of NC_037671.1, read as the reverse complement.
AGCATCTTGCACTTTTTTAAGTACCTTCAACTGATCACCCTGCCAGACTCCCCAACAATTCAGGATTGGCCCAAGGACGTGAAGAGACCTGGCAGCAAGGGCAGCAGTGGCTGCTAGAGACCAGCACAGTAAACCAGTGTCCGTGTCACCAGTGCCAGCACCAACCCATTAAAGTCCCCTGAAGTACTGCACTTGTTTACTGCCTCTTGAAGCCCCAGGGTTTCATTTCTTCATGTATTTATTTAGTCCTTCATTCCAGAACCCTATGAAAACCACCAACTACAAAGGCAAATACAGTCTTAGCAACAATGATAATAAGAAGAAAAATAAAATATGACCCCAGTCTTCGAAAGATTCCATCCGGAGAGAGCCAACCACAGTGATGTTGATAGAACTGAGTGGCTAGCCACAACAGAAGTATTCATAAAGTGCTATGGGAACACAGAGGAGAGACTTCTCACGTCAGCCTAGGGAGACTGAAGAAGTTATCTCAGCCAATGCAACATTGGAACTAATAAATAAGTAATGGAAATTCAAAAAGAAAAAAATACAGGCCAGGCGCAGTGGCTCACGCGAGTAATCCCAGCCCTTTGGGAGGCTGAGGCAGGTGAATCATCTAAGGTCAGGAGTTCAAGACCAGCCTGACCAAAATAGTGAAACCCCATCTCTACTAAAAATACAAAAAAAAATAAAAAAAAAAATTAGCCACGAGGGGCGGTGGGCACCTGTGATCCCAGCTACTGCAGAGGCTAAGGCAGGAGAATTGCTTGAACCCAGCAGGTGGAGTTTGCAGTGAGCCAAGATCCCGCCATTGCACTCCAGCCTGAGTAACAAGAGCGAAACTCTATCTCAGAAAATTAAAATAAAAAAGAGAAAAAGTATGAGTTCACATGCATGAGAACAAGTGGATATCAATGTTCACATTCAGAAAATAGAAAGTAGCTAGTTCTGCTGAAACTGCAGATACAGCCATGTCCCATGAGAACAAGTAAGTAAGGGCTGGGTGATTAAAAACTCTGCTATGCGGCCAGGCACGGTGGCTCACGCCTGTAATCCCAGCGCTTTGGGAGGCCGAGGCAGGAGGATAACGAGGTCAAGAGATCGGGACCATTCTGGCCAACATGGTGAAACCCCGTCTCTACTAAAAGTACAAAAATTAGCTGGGCGTAGTGGTGCTTGCCTGTAGTCCCAGCTACTTGGGAGGCTGAGGCAGGAGAATTGCTTGCACCCAGGAGGCGGAGGTTGCAGTGAGCCGAGATGGCGTCAGTGTACTCCAGCCTGGGCAACAGAGGGAGACTCCGTCTCAAAAAAAACAAAAAACAAACAAACAAAAAAAACCCTGCTTTGCGTATTCTTTACCCCTCTTATACACACCCCACATCAGCACATGTGCAGACACATGCATACACAGAGATGCACATACCTTTAGTCTTGATGTATCGGTTAGTGTTCAAATTAATTTGGTAATACCAGAGAATCAAGTTACAAAATCCTGTATCTAATCTTGGAAAAGATATATCTCCTTCTTGCTATCTTTTCCAGAGAAAAAATATTGTCCCTAGCCTTAAATATTTCCTCAGGTTCTCTGAGAATATCTTCTGAATGATTAACTCACTCTACACTTATGAAGGATTTCCTAATATTTTGCTTCTGTTTTTCCCTGCTGTAGCTTTTACTTAGGCTGCCCTCACTGACAAATGAGAATCATCAACTCCTAACTTATTTATAACATCCTTTTATATATTTGCAGGAGAGCTCAGGGAGCAATTCAAACAGAAATGCAGCTGCTTTCAGTTCCACTAAATAAAAAACCAAGCATACTTAGTTTGGTCTCTCAGATATGGCATCTCAGCCCAGAGATATTGTTAACAACGAGTTGTATATAGTATGGAAGAATCCTAGTTATTTCCAGCAATCTGGGGTTTGGATGAAACATGCCTCCAGTTCTTCGGTGGTATTTTCTATTTTGTAAGAAGTACTCATTCCATGAAAAGCTATGTTTAAAAACTCAGTTTATGGTACTTAGAGATGGAAGGAGTGGAAGGAATTCCAGAATGAAAGATTTTTAAAAACAACAAAATTTCTGAGTAGTGACTAGCAATTGAAAACCCACTGGATCTAATTTTTTGGTTATTCACGGAGATAAAGAGGAGGCATTCTGCTGAGCTAAAGAGAACTATAGTGGCACAGAAGCCGGACAAAAAGTAAACGAGAAAATACCGAAAATGTCTTTAGAGTGTTAGAAAAATCTGTCTTTGACATTCCATTTTCTTGAAGTAAAACCTAAGTAATACTTAATTTTGAATAAATTCTTAAATTGCCAGCATGTAGCTATGTCAAATACAAAGATTTTGTAGCCCCCAAATGACCTATTTCCATTGTTTCATGACACTGAAAGGAGAAATAGACTTCCATTACATCAGGGAAATATGTGGTCTATAAGACCAATGAGGAATCAGTTGCCTCTTCCTACATATTAAGCATAGCTAATAACTAGTTCTTAGATCATACTTCAGGCAACTCTAAGAGGTTTACAGAGATTAACTCACTTAATACTAAAGGAAAACAACAAGCTATGCAGTTGATACTATTCTTTATCCAAATTATTCAATAAAACAGAGGGACACATAGATTCAATGATTTGCTGAAAGTCCTGGTTAGTTAAGTGGCATAAGAAAATGTGATTCTCTTGGAAGTTGTTTTACATTTTACAAAGAATTTACTGAGGTATAATTGACTAAAATATTTGTTATATTTAAAGTATACAATTTAAGTTTTGGCTTATGCATACAAGTAAGAAATCATCACCATAATCAAGATGATGATGAGGATGATGGTGATTATTTTGGGATTTATCCATGTTGTATATACCAGTAGTTCTTTCTTTACATTGCTGAATATCATTGAATAGTATGGATACATCACAATTTATCTGTTCATTTGTTGAACATTTGGTCATTTTTCGTATTTGGCTATTACAAATAAACTGTTATGAACATTCATGTATAATTTAATATATTGTCATACACTTTTATTTTCTTTTGGGCAAATACCTAGGAGTAGAACATCCAAGATATGTGTTATAACACAGGTGCATATTTAACTTTTAAAGAAATGAATTGCTTTCCAAAATGGTTGTAATATTTTATAATCTCACCAGAGTGTATGTGTTATTAGTCCATTTCCACACTCCTGATAAAGACATGCCTGAGACTGGACAATTTATACAAGAAAGAGGTTTAATGGACTCACAGTTCTAAGTGGTTGGGGGGGCCTCATAATCATGGTGGAAGGTGAAAGGCACGTTTCACATGGCAGCAGAGAAGAGAAGAGAGCTTGTGCAGGGAAACTCCCCTTTATAAAACCATCAGACCTCGTGAGACTTATTCACTATCAAGAGAATGGCATGAGAAAGACCCACCCCCATGATTCAATTATCTCCCACTGAGTGGCTCCCACAACATGTGGGAATTATGGAAGCTCTAATCCAAGATGAGATTTGGGTGGGGACACAGCCAAACTATATCAGTATGCTTGTTCTATATCGTGATCAGCACTTGGTGTGCCACTTTAAAAAATATTTTGGCCATGTATATTGGTATCTCATTGTGATTTTAATTGAACTTTCTTAATGACTAATTCAGGTACTTATTTTCAATCTGTCTATCTTCTTTGGCAAAAGGTCTGTTTAAATCATTTATCCCTGTTTTATTTTTTCTTTAATCCTTAACTTTTGAGGGTTCTTTACTTACTCTGGATATAAGTAACTTACCAGATAGGTGATTGGAAAATATTTTCTCCTATCCCATGGGCTGTATTTTCATTCTCTTAATAGTTTCTTTTGAAGAATAGAAATTTTAGTATCAATAAAGTCAGTTTTATCATTTTTTGCAGTTTTAGTATCAATGAAGTCAGTTTTATCATTTTTTAATGTGGATCATGTTTTTAGTGTCTTATCAAAAAATGTTTCCCTCATTTAAAATCACAAAGATTTTCTTCCATTAGAACAGTACAATAGCTCTCTGCATTTCACAAGTAGGGGCACAGACTACGCCTTTCCGTAGAACAAATATAAAATCATATTATAAGAATGGTAAGTGAGAGGAGAGTTATTTTTGCAACAATCTTTGGAAAATACAATCTGCTACATATTCCAAGGGAGAAGATAGTATTAAGAAGAAAGATAAAGGTCATAAGTGTTTATTACTACAAAGAGTCTAGGTTACATGTGCATTGAAGATAAAGCCCAGTATTTTTCTGTTAAGGTTTTATTGGCACTTTTGGCTTCAGCAATTTGTCTTGTTATACAGTATGTAAATAAAAATAATACACATAAAAATCTTAAGAAGTAAAAAGGCAAAAAAATCATATTGTGAATAAGTCAATAGTGTTTATAATAAGGTTTCTCATTCCTCAATATACCCTCCAACATTTGTTATTTTTTCTCTTTTTGGTAATAGCCACACTAACATAATTTATCTCATAACTCATTGTGCTTTTAATTTGCATTTTACTGGTGATGAATGATCTTGAACACTTTTTCACATACCTATTGACCATTGGTAAGTATGTCTTCTTTGGAGAAAAGTCTATTCAGGTCCTTTGCCAATTTTTAAATTAGGTTATTTTATTTTTTCTTTTTTTGCTATTGAGTTGTATAAATTCCTCATATATTTTAAATATTAAACCCTTATCAGATATAGAATTTGCAAATGCTTCATCCCAGTCTGTAGTTTGCCATTTCATTACTGATTCTTTCCTTTACTGTGCAGAAACTTTTCATTTCAGTGTAGCTCTATTTGTTTATTTTTGCTTTTGTTGCTTTTGCTTGGTCACTGCCAAGACCAGTATCATGGAAATTTTCCCTACATTTTCTTCTAGGAGTGTTATGATTTCAGGTCTTATATTTAAGTCTTTAACCCATTTTGAATTGATTACTGTGTATTGCATAAGATACATGTCTAATTTCATTTTCTGCATGTGGAGATCCAGTTTTCCCAACACTCCTTATTGAAAGACTATCTTTTTCTTCAATGTTCATGTAACCTAGGCTCTCTGTGGTAATAAACACTTATGGCTTTATCTTTCTTCTTAAAATGGTCTTCTCCCTTGAAATATGTGGCAGATTGTATTTTCCAAAGATTGCTGCAACAATCTTTTTCTTGGTGCCCTGGTTGAAAATTAGCTGGCCATATATGTATAGATTTATTTCTGGGCTCTCTACTCTGGGAATGTTAATTGGTATAGCCATAGGGAAAACTGTTTGGAGGTTCCTCAAAAAATTAAAAATAGAACTACCATTGATCCAGCAACCCGTCTTCTGGGTATATATTCAAAGGAAAAGAAACCAATACCTTGAAGAGTTATCCGTATTCTCACGTTCATTGCAGTATTATTCACAATAGCCAAGATAGCCAAGATAAGGAAATAAGCTCTGTCCATCAATAGATGAACATATAGACATATAGAAAACAAAGTGTTAATCAGCCTTAAAGGAAGGAAATCCTGCCATTTATGACAATATGGATAAGCCAGGGGGGGCATTATGCTAAGTAAAATAAGTCAGACAAAAAGAAAAATATTGCACGATCTCACTTAAATGTTGAATCTGAAAAAAAAAAAAAAGTGAATAGAAGCAGAGAGTAGAATGATGGTTACTAGGGGTCCAGTCGTGGTTTAGGGGTTGGAGTGAGAGAAATGAGATGTTGGTTAAAGGGAATAAAAGTTCATTTATGTAGGATGAAGAAGTTCTAGAATTCTAATGCACAGCATGATGACCATAGTTAATAATACTGTGTTGCATGTTTGAAACTTGCTAAGACGGTAAATATTAAGTGTACTTATCACACACACCCACCTTACATACACACAATAGTAACTATGTAATGAGCTGAATATGTTAATTAGTCTTATTGAAGTGATCAGCTCATTGTATATGTGTATCAAGACAGCACATTATACTCCTTTAGAAAATTTTTATTAAAAGTTAAATTAAGCACTTTGGGAAGCCGAGGCAGGCGGATCACAAGTCAGGAGATTAAGACCATCCTGGCTAACCTGGTGAAACCCCGTCTCTACTAAAAATACAAAAAATTAGCTGGGTGTGGTGGCGGGCACCTGTAGTCCTAGCTACTCAGGAGGCTGAGGCAGGAGAATGGCTTGAACCCAGGAGGTGGAGCTTGCAGTGAGCCGAGATTGTGCCACTGCACTCCAGCCTGGGCCATAGAGCGAGACTCCGTCTCAAAAAAAAAAAAAAAAAAAAAAAATTAAATTAAAACTGTTTACAACAATATAAAATATGTATTACATACTGTCTTAGTCTATTTGTGCTGCTTTAAGGAAACACTTGAGACTGGATAACTTATAAAGAACAAAAAAATTATTTGTCACAGTTTTAAAGGCTAGGACAGGAAAGGAAATCAGTTATCTTGAAGAGACATCTGCCAAGGCGCTAGCAGATTCAGTGTCTGGGGAGTGCTGCCCTCTGCTTCCAAGATCACGTCCTGTTGCTTCATCCCCTGAAAAGGATGAAGGCTGTGCTCCTACATGGTGAAAGGAAAGGAACCCAGTCTTTCAAATCCCTTTTATAAGGGCCATAATCTCATCCATGAGGGCTCTGCCCTCTCATTAATTAATCACCTTCTAAAGGTTCCACCACTTAATAGTATCATGTTGGTTATTAAGTTTCAACATATGCATTTGGGGGTCCACATTCAGACCACAACACTGTTTAATTTTTTATTTGTTTTGATTGTAGTGTCAAAATTAACATCACATTTTGAGTCCCTATATTGGGGTAGAAACATAAATACGTGCTCTTTTGAAAACCTGAGGAGGTAGGTATTATTATGTACATTTTACATATGGAGAACATAAATCTCACAAAGGTAAGATGTATTGATCAAACTTACATGTCTAACCATTACATTCACTTCAGAGTCTAGGTCTTTCTGACTCCAAAGCCCTTGCTTTTCTCACTGTGCTTCATTGGTTGTAAGATCAATGCTTGTATATTCTTCTTCTTTATTATTTCTTAATTAATAGTAATAGTCCATATGACATTTAATGATTTTAGTCACTAAAATATGAAAAAATAGAAAATTCAATTTCCAGCACTGGTACATCACTTTGAGTACTCACAGAAAAGAGCACAGGTGTGCATTTGTATTTGACAATCAATATCAGCAACAGAAATGTTTAAACTATTTAGATTTGAAATGCATTTAAATTCAACGATTTTTCTTGACTAGTTTGCAAAAATGTATGTGTTTTTCCTATTTTTGTCTTGGGAATTAGTTATTATTTTGAAAATAATTTTCTTTTGTATGTCATGAAGTTGAGGGTTTGGAGATTTACTCAACCATTTATAATAAGATCCTGAGGAACTCATCGCAAATACTGTAACAGTCCCCAAACACATACTATCTGTTGGAAAGGTCAGAACCTCACAGTGATTTTCATTGAACCTTAAAAGACAAACAGCTTCAGCACGCACTGCTATATCTTGGCTCAATGCAATTCTAACCCTATTGAGAATAGTAAAATAAAGAGGATATGTGATCCAGATTGCAAGTAAGCTGCTTTTATTGCTGTTTTTTGTAATTGTTGTTTTGTTGTTTTGATTTTCTTCTCAGGCAAAGGCCAAGGAAAAAATCCATTTAATTCATTAGTTAGGCATGAATAATCTATTAAGCCAAATTTGAGTGTGGTAATCTCACTTATAAATTTAGAACAAAGATTAAAAAAAGATAAAAATACTAATCTTTCTGAGATAGTACACAGTAATAATTTGAACAAAGATAATAGGATTAATAGCCAATGAAGCTAATAATGGTTAGGGCATGCAGGCAATGAGATATAAAAATATCAAAGTTGTTTCAAAACTCAAACTTTCTTTAGAAATACATTCCAAGTTTTTATTGTTCTTCTACTTGACCCTTAAAAGTATGGGAATTATTTGCTATTGTCTTTCCAATTTGGTAACTTACTTAAGAGAGCCCACAAAGAAAGCAATTTTCGGTATGTCTAATTCAGTTGCCATTATATAAAAAGTTCAATTTAAATGAATATCTTAGGCCAAATAACAGAATTGACACAAACTAAATTAATAATAAATCACATTAATATTATTTAATATTTTATACCATGAACTATTTAATATCACTCAAATTATACTTCTATTTTTTCTGTCTCTATAAGCAATTTCATTTACATCTTGCTTCATCCTCCCTTCTAATTCAATTATTCATTTGTTTAAAATAATTTCCGACTGAAGGTGATCAGAATATGCCACCCCAAAATATGCCACTTTGGCAAATTAACTATTTTGAACAGAAGGCAATTGAGAAATAGCAGATGCAGGAGGGGCTCTCTGACCTCTCCCTTTCTTCCTAAAATCAAGATGGACATACGTTTCCTGTGAGAAAGATCCCTTCCCTGAAGGAAGACGAGAACACTCATCTCTGGAAATGGGGAGTCAATTTGAAAACGAATCTGTACAAACCTTACTAAAATAACCCTTATCTTCTATTAGTTTTCCTCATATGCTTCCTAGTCACTCTCCCATCATTTGCTACCCTGACAGTGAACTCACACTGCATTTCCGCAGCACATCATTAACCCTCATATGAGTTACAACATGGAATCACAAGTGATTATCCTTGAAGTACAAAACGATAAAAAGATAGTAAGAGTGACTTATTCACCGCAGAACCTATTAAAAACGCTACAGTTAAGTCCTTGTCAGAGTTACTGTAATAAACCAAGTTTGATTCAACACAAAAGTTTTAGTTGGACATTTCTGCTACGTGTGAATGGCATCCAAAGAAGTGCCCTAATAGAAATGCTTTCATATGGATAGTTTCTAGGTAATTCTGAGATGTTATCTCCATGTTTAATCACTACTGATTCTTTACTTGGAAGTTAATACATACCACTTTCTGGAAGTATAAACCACCTTTCATTTTAACCTTTTGAGAGGAGTTAAAAGAGTTAATATTCTTTTGGTCATGATTTTGGTTACAAGTTACAGTGAGAGCCACCATGAGTAAAGCACACGAATAGCAGTGGGGAGAAGAGAACAAACCCCTACTTTCTAGAGAGACAATCAAGATGAATTAATCACTCAGGATATTTCTTCAAGGACATTAGGACCAACGGAGAGAAAGCATTTTTTGTTTGTTTGTTTGTTTTGTTTTAATTTTGATAGTGCCAGCTATTACATGATCCCCTGAATTTTCTTGAAAAGCTACTTCGTGGCTAAACTTCTAACGAGAAATGAGTACAGGCAGTGAATTGTATATCATGTATGCATGTGGTGAAATATTTATTGCAGCCATCTACTCTTTTTCTAGTACAAATTATACTCATAACAACAAATTCTACTCATCCTAGTGAGTAGAATTTGTAGCTATAATTTTATCCTGAGTATTAAAAAACAAATTGTATCTTATGGAAAGGAAGATAAAGCTATACAAAAGCAGAATAAGCAATATAAAATAATCCATAGACAAACACAACCTCATCCTTTGACCACACTCTTTGGATGTCTTTGATGTGACCCCGCAAAGCAAATGGATTAGCAATAGTTGGCCAATCTCAAACAATCTGGGATAATGTCGGAACATTCAAAGAGAAAATGCTTGGCATATATTCAACTGTTAATTGTTTTACTGTGCAGATAATGAGCTTCTACGTATGGTTCCTTTAACCATTTTAACTTCTGTGAAGCCTATATTTTTTGCTTTCTTAAAAAAGAAATCACCCTATAGCTTTATGCTTTTCTTTGTGATTATACTTAATTCTTCAGTATTTGTACACAGGTAGTGTGAGTAATTTTAGGCTCTACCTACACATAAACAAAAAACTCATTTTGTTTAACCTACCTTCACTTCTTTCTAGTAATTTACATTTGAAAAGCAAATGTGTTACCTTAACTGCACTTTGATGGGCAAATGCCTCTAAGAGACTGTGTTTCTAGGCAACAATACAGAGAGTAAGGCCAAGACAAAGGAAATGGTTCCCTACTTCAAGTGACAGAACAAAAGGGATTCCTTCATAATGCATTAATGCCCACAGAACAGAACATTTGATTTGATTTTTCATAAGCTGTCATCAAAAACCTGTCTTTTAAGTAACTATTTTTCTGAAGTTATTGTTTGATTTTTCTTTTCCATTTTTAAACAGTATATAACCAAGTTTAATGATCTTTAACTCACCCTGGCTAACTTAACAGTATATTTTTTCTAATTCTTCTTCATCAGTTCCTCTCTTCCCTATATGAACAGTCTGTTCAAATGATCATATTCCAGGATATTCAGGGAAAAAAAAGGAAGAAATCTTGCTGACAAGACAGACAGTGTGCAAAATTTTCACACTATCAGCAGTGCTTCAGAATCTTGTATTTGTAGTTAAAGATATTATAACTACAAAGATATCAAAATTAAGGTCACTTTTTTTGTTTCTCTTCTTAGTAAGAGCGACTTCTAAAAACTCATCCATGACATGTAAAAAAGAAAGCATTACCAGATCTGAAAACTAATTCAGGAAGGAACAAATAGGGAATGTAGACTACTATTTGCAGTAAGACATTACCTTATGTCTTCTATTGTTTCTCAACGAATGGGTCATTTCAGGACTATGAACTTGTTGCTTTCTGAGTAGCAGTAAGAGTTAATTTGGATCATAGATCAGCAGCCTCCTTCTTAGGCAACTAAGTGTCCGCAATGTTCCTATTCCCTAGCAGCAGAGCACCTGGGTTATGAATCCCACCAAACTACAGGGAACAAAGTCGTTTAGCTATTGAATTTCATTTCTCACTGGAATTTAGGAAAACTTGTCATGACAGATCTGGTATTAGACATGTTTGATACTATGGCAGATGATCAGATGAGACTTCAGAGTCACTGCTTCTTCACCAGCAGTGCTTCCAGACAATGAGATTAATAGAGGTTACTTTACAAATAACACAGAGAAGTGAAGGTTGGTTTATGGAGAAAGACAAACAAGACTAGAGAAGAATAAAGTAGATTCAAAGAGAAGAGATGAAGAGAGAGAGAGAAAGTGAATGAGGATTCCTTTATGAGCCCCAGATGCTTAGAAATGGAGGCAAATTAATTTTCTCTTAGTTTGAGAGGAAAAAAACAACAACAACAACATATTAAAACAGGCAGAGTAAATGCTAATCACAGAATGGGAAGCAGAAACTTAGACACTGGATATTCATTTTAGAAAGAACCATTACCCTTCTTAGGCCAAAAATATTAAAGAATTTTGCAAAGCAAGTAAGAAAGATGTAAAGTCCCCTCAGAAACCATTTGATATAGACTGTGTGTAATGAGAATCATTCACATATGCAAAAGATTGAACACTAGTAAAAGAACCAAATACAATGATCCATTATTCCAGTCAGGACAAAATGGGAGAAGAGTGCTAACGGGACATCAATAATCAGTACTGGAATAACATATTGTTAGGGAGAGTTCAAAGAAATAGAATACCTCATTATCTTGGACACAAGGTATAAGAAATCATTTCAGCCTCCAAATGAGGAGAAAGCACAATAATGGCATGCACTACATGATATTTCTAGTTTGTTGTATATGATCTGCTCAAGTTAACTGTATGGTGTATGTGCGTGTGTGTGTATATATATACACACACACAGAGAGAGAGAGAGAGAGAGAGAGAGAAAGAGAGAGCCCATTTCAGAATAAGCGATCAGTTATTCTAACAAAATGCTCTGTAATCTTCAGCATCCAATGCTGCTGGGATCTAAAAATCTTCTTGGAAGACCACACCTATGTCTTATAACAAATTATTATTTTGTGTTCAAAACAAGAAAGCTAGACAAATCATTCCCTTATAAAATATTGTCTTAGCCTGGCTTTAAACTGGTTTGTTACAAGTTACTCTGAATTTTTAAGTACCCTGAGTTACACGGAACACACACCATACAAACACACACACACACAAACAGAGTCCACATAGGGACATTGTTCATAACATTTTTTTTTTTTTTTTGGCCAGAAAAGAAAGCAAAGCTGAAATACGTTTAATGCCTAATATGTCTCTCAAGTTGCTGAACTTTTATACTGTTGCATATGCAAACCTGGGTCATAATAAGCAAGCAATTAACTACCTTGTCCAGTGTGACACAGTTAAGAATGTGGAATGGAAGAATTTAAACCCTGTCTATCTGATTCTGAATTTCATTCCCTTTAACTACAACTTCATATTTCAACATAAAAAAAGGAAAGTCTGACTGTTGTCCACCAGGATGTCTTGTAATTCCTTGATACCTAGTGGACAGCATTAGAAGAGAAAGTAAAATACAGAATGTGAAAGAGACCCTGGAATTTTCACTTGACAACTCCAGGCCAAAGTAAGCCTTAGACAGAGGAAACAGCTTTGTTCACTTTGGTCACCATCAGGTTTAAAATATGCTTGTGAGTTTTACGAAGAGTATTCTGAAGGCAAAGTAACAAAACATAGGGTAGAAGGGCTGAGATACAAAGATTTTTAGTCTTAATTACGGTATTAGGACATTTGATCTGCAACATGTATATATTTTTAGGGAAAAAGACTTATTTAGAACCAAAGTAAAACTATCAAAATGCCTTAAAGTTAATAAATAAATAAATAACCAAGATTAGCAGAAAATGATAATATCTGTAAATATTTTTTACATATTACAGTCTATTTCTCTCTGTTGTTCAGAGGGGTTAAATTCTATCGTTTTATCTTCAACTACACTTATTCTTCCTTCTCTTTTCTCTATTCTGCTTTTGAGTCCATCCATTGAGTTTTTAAATGTATTTTTTCATTCTGAAAATTCCATTTGATTCTCTATATTCTAAATCTTTGTTAAGACTTTCAGATTTTGTGAAACTTTCTGTTTTCTATTTGTTTCAGATGTGTTCATAATTGCTTGTTAAAGCACTTTGCCATGGATATTTGAAAATTTTTGTCAAATCATTTAACAGCTGTCCTCTCAGTATGCCATCTATTTATCATCGTTTCTCATACATTTTGATGTCTGCCTGATTCTTAATATGTGAAGTGATTTCTTTAATTGAAAACAAGATTATTTGGTATTATGTTATAAGATTCTGGACCTTGTTTATTTGTGGGTTTCAGCAGGCCTCCTCTGACACTGCTCCACTGGGTGAAGCATGCATGAAACCATCTCATTGCTGCTAAGTGGAAGTAAAAGTACAGTTTCTCCACTTTGCCTATGCTGACATCCTGGTCTGTAGAGGGGAGGGTTCCTTATAACTGCTGGGTGAGGGTGGAGTTCCGGCTCCCCACTAGATCTCTACTGATACCACGTTAGCTGGAGAGGAGAGTACCTCATTACTGCTCCCCACGTTCCCCTATTCACACAGGGGCAGGAGTGGGGGTGTTGTCTCTTCACTGCTGAGTGGTGATGAATGTCATGACTCTTCACTATGTCTTCTCTGACACTACTTTATTTTCATTATTTGTTTGTTTGTTTGAGAGTCTTGCTTTGTCACCCAGGCTAGAGTGCAGTGGCACTATCCTTGTTCATTGCAGCCTCAACCTTCTGGGCTCAAGCAGTCCTCTAGCCATAGCCTCCCAAGCAGCTGGGACTACAGGTGCATGCAATTATGCTTGGCTAATTTTTATTTTTATTTTTGTAACCATAGAGTTTTGCTATGTTGCCCAGGCCGGTCTCAGACTCCTGAGTTTGTGCCTTGGCCTCCTCCCAAAATGCTACACTTACAAGTATGGGCCACCACATCTGGCCTGATACCACTTTAATAAGGTGCTACCGAATTCCACATTTTATGCCAGAAAAATGCACATATAATTTAGATGAGGAGATTTCTCTTTGTTTTTATGATCCAAATAAACTGTTATTGTTACCCAGTTTAAATTATTTGAAGTATAAAGAAAATCCAGGCTACTCAATGCCATGCTGGCCATGCAATTCTTTGGGAATAGAGGCAGTCACCTCTCCTCTTGACCTTTCAGGGTTTTCTTATGCTTGTTCTTATTATGTCCAGAGGTCTTAGTTATCCTTAGTAAGAGAAATAGAAAAAATTGTTGTCTACTCGATTTTTCCAGAAGGAGAAATGCTGTGCAATAAACTAAAATTTAAAAAAAAAAAAAAATGAACAGAGGCTCAGGGACAGGCAGGACTATAGCCAAAGATTGAATATTTGTGTTGCTGGAGTCACAGAGGAGAAGATAAGACTTTAGACTTTAACATTCTGTTTTTGAGAAACTAGCAAAAGAAAAAAAAAGCAAATTAAACTAAGCAGATAAAAATCAATGAAACCTATGCTATTGTTAAAATAAATAGTTGGTTTGACCCCATTTCCAGGCATATAACTCCTAAGATCCTTAGAATCTCTAAAGTGATGGGTTTTTGTATGCTCATGAGTTAGTGATGGTTGACAACTCCTACGTAGCTTTGGGATGAAGGCTGGTTACCAGAAAGATCAAGGCAGGAATAGAAGATTGAGACTTTCGGTCTCACCCTCCAATCATCTAGGAGAAATAGGGGATGAAGGTAAAGTTGATTATCAGTGGCCATTGGTTTAATCAATCATGCCAACATAATGAAGCCTCCATAAAAACCCAGAAGGACAGGGTTCACAGAGCTTCTGGATACATCTGGATAGCTGAACACATGTGGGTTCTTGGAAGGTGGCATATCTGGGGCTGGCTTGGAAGCTCCACACTCCATCCCCCATACCTCACCTTATCCATCTCTTCATCTGTATCCTTTGTAATATAGTTTATAATGAGTTGTTGAATGCAAGTAAGTGTGGTCCTAAGTTCTGTGAGCCATTCTAGAAAATCAGTCAACTTCAAGAAGGGAAGAGTGGGATCCCCAATTTGTAGTCAGTTGGTCAGAAGCACAGACAAAACCACCAGGAGTTTGCTATTAGCATCTGAAGTGAGGGTAGCCTTATGAGACTGAGACCGAAACCTGTGGAATCTGATGCTATCTGCAGGTAGGTAGTGTCTGGATTGA
Organism: Theropithecus gelada; assembly: GCF_003255815.1. Lineage (NCBI taxonomy): Eukaryota > Metazoa > Chordata > Mammalia > Primates > Cercopithecidae > Theropithecus > Theropithecus gelada. Next base: position 148,968,092 of record NC_037671.1, on the reverse strand, counting down.
ACTAAATTAAATGATACCCACCTGTTGTCTGCTGCAGAATGCATTACTTGCCTGTTGGTGGAGAGAAATCCCCAAATATTTGGTCACAGAAGTCTTCTGTGTTGATTATTGTTGAGTGAGAGGATAGAAAAAGCAATTTGAGGCTTTTTTTTCACTCAAAACCTCAAGATGATTCTTTTTTAAAGCTGATTTTTAGAGAGGATCAATAATATTGTAAATATTCAGCCAGATTAATTAGGAATCATAATTTAAAATTAACAAGTTAACAATATCAGAAATAAGAGGGTAGCTTCACTGGAAATCCTACAGCTATTAAAATCATATGAACAACTTGGCACTAACATATTCAAATACTTATTAAATAAATCAAATGTGCCAATTCCTTGAAATATACAAACTACCAAAACTCAGTCAAGAAGAAATAGAAAACCAAACAAACCTATATCTATTAAGAAATCAAAATTGTAGTTAAAAATCTTCCCCAAAAGAAACTCCAAGTCCAAATGGCTTCACTGGTGATTTATAACAAATATTTAGCAAAAACAAAATACCAATCCTGTAAACAGTCTTACAGAAAATTTAAGTGGAAGGACTATTTCCCAATTCCTTCTATGAGGCCAGCATTGTCCTCCTATCAAGATTGGACAAGAAATACAAGTAACGAAAATTATAGACCAATATCTCTCACGAACATAGCTACAACAATTCTAAACAAAATTTTAGCAAAAAGAATCCAACATTACATAAGATGGATAATATTCTAAGAATGCAGTAGCAAGCATCTGTTTAAAATTCAAAAATCAATATAGTTCATGATGTTATCAAACTAAAATATGATCATCTTAATAGGTGAAGAAAAAGCATTTTATAAAAATCTATTTACACATTTCCCATAAAAACTGTTGATAAAGGAGAAATAGAAGGAAACTTCTTCAACATAATAAAGAGCATTTACCAAAAATCTACAGCTAACATTATATTTAATGGTAATACCCTGAATGCTTTCCCTCTAAGATCAGGAATAAGACAAGGATATCTACTCTCAGCACTCTTATTCAACATTGTACTGAGGTTCTAATTAGTGTAATGAAACAAAACAAACAAACAAACAAAGAACAAAGTATTCAGGTTCAACAGAAAAAACTAAAACTATCTTTTTGGGACAACATGATTATCTATGTAGGAAATTCCATAGATCTACAAAACATGTTTCTGGATCTAATAAATGAGTTTAGTATGTTCATAAATTACAATGTCAATATAAAAAATCAGCTGAATTACTATATATTAGCAATACACAATCACATATGGAAATAAAAATGTCATTTCCAGTATGATCAAAAATATGAAATATTTAGGGGTAAATTTGACAAATGATCTGAAAGATATGTATATTTATAGGTGCAAAACATTGCTGAGAAAAACTGAAGATGACAAAGTAAGTGGAGCAATATATCACCTTTATAGTCCAGAACACTTAATATTATTAGAAAGTGAGTTCCCCCAAACTTTACTGATAGTTTTAGTGCAATCCCTATCCCAATCCCAGCAAGATATCTCTGAGACACTGACAAAATTATTCTGAAATTTGTATGGAAATACAAAACTTTGAAAAGCACAAAAACGTCTTTGAAAAAGAACAAAATTGGAGGACAAATACCATCTGATTTCAATAAAAAGTTACAGAAGTCAATACAGTGTCGTATTGATATAAAGATATATCAGTGAAACCAAATAGACCTACACATATACAGACAATTGACTTCAGACAAAGGCACAGAGCAGTGAAGAAAGAATACGCTTTTCAATAAATGGTGCCACAACAATTGAAAATCTGCATAGTTAAAAGAACGAACATCAATTCTTAAAACAAACAAAAAATTAGCTCAGAATAAATCATAAACCTAAATGTAAATCCTAAAACTATAAAATTTCTAACATAAAATATGAAAGTTTTGTGACTTGGAGTTCGGTATAAATGACATCAAAAGCTTGATCCATAAAAGAAATAATTGATACATTTGACTTCATCATCAAAACATTGTTCATGGAATGAAATGTTAAGCCATCAATGGGGGCAAAATTTGTAAATCATATATCTGATAAGGCAATTGTATCGAATACACACAAAATTATAAACACAATAATAAGAAAAAGAACAAGAAAAATTAGGCAAAGCATTTGAACACAAGCTTCATGAAAGAAGATGTATAGATATATAGAGGGAAAGTAGCACTTGAAAAGAGGATCAACATCAGTAGTCATAATGAAAACACTTATTAAAGCCACAATTATATAGCACTACATGCCTATTGAAATAACTCAAATAAAAAACAACAAATTTTGTCAATGATGCAGAGAAAATCTGATTCTCATATGCTACTTGCAAGAATGTGAAATGGTACAACTATTTTGCAAAACCACTTGGCAGTTCTGCTAAAACTTAAACATACAACAATTCATACGATCCAGCCATTGTACCACTTGGAATTAACCCAAGAGAAAGAAAGTCTATAACCATGCAAACACTGTGCATAATGTTTTAGCATCATTATATACTAGTCTCTGTATGGACATATACTTTCAACAATGAAACAACCTGAATGCCCATCAGTAGCTGAATGGATTGAAAAATGGTCATGTATCCATCTAATCAGAAATAAAAAGAAATTAACTATTGGTATATGCTGCAACATGGACAAATCTCAAAATAAATATTTTGACTCAAAAAGAGTACATACATATTGGATGATCAATTTACATAATATCATAAAATAATGCAAACTAGTTTATAGAGCAAGAAATAAGATTAGTGGTTGCCTAGGAACAGCTCAGGTGATAAGGGGAGGACAGAAGTGAAGGATTATATACGCATACGTAGAAATTTTTCAATGGTGAGGAATATATTTATCTTGATTTTAGTGATGGTTTCTTAAGTACATACATAAGTCAAAACTTACCAAATTTTACACTTTATGTACTGTTTATTGCATGTTAATTATGCCTCAATAAAACTTTAAAACATACTCATTGATATAGAATTATACACACACACACACACACCATGGTGGTAATGAATGAATTGGGTAAAGGGTACAGGTTTACACTGCATCAAGCTAGTCAGAGGCTGGCTTACTTTAAACAATAAGAATACTCAGTAATTTTAGACGGCTATTATTTCTTTCAAAGCCCCAGTAATGAAGTAGTGTTACTGAATTCTTTTGGTCATTGTTTTGTTTTACTTTGTCTTATATTTCTCCATCCAGGCACTGCAAAATATATTAAACCTTAAGTTATTTGTATTTAAAACAATATTTTGGGGGGATATCACACTGTTTCACTAATGGGATAATTATGTTGGGTTTCCTATTATTTTAGGATAATGAAAAATGTTTTGCCGGGCACGGTGGTGCATGCCTATAATCTCAGCTCTCAGGGAGGCAGAAGCGGGAGAACAGCTTGAGCCCAGGAGTTCGAGACCTGCCTGGCCAATATAGCAAGATGCTGTTATCCACAAAAAGAAAAAAAGAAAAAAGACAAAAAAAGGTTTTTATATTTATCTTAGTATTGTGAATTCATGAGACTTTCTAAATATCACCAACAGAAGCTTTCTATTGATGATTTAAAAATAAGTATTCCATCTTACATTTCTAGATAGGGAAGGAAATCTTAGTTTACAAGGTCTGAAAATTGTCTCACAAAAACTATAAGCCATTATCTATGCTTCTTAGATGCGTGGTAATTATCCACAAATTTCCTGCAAAACTTTTATTATTTTCTATCAAGAATCTAAGTATTATTGAGATTATTTATGGTTTTACCATATTTTGCAAAATTTTAGGCTTCAAAACATATTTGCAAAAACTTAGTACCCAGTAAATCATGAAAAATGGTTTAACACTCAACTATGTTTAATACTTTATGTCAGAAAATTCTTCCCATCTGATCTGCAACCATTTTTACTGAACTTGTCAAAAGTAGTGCAGTGGACACTATTATAGATGCAAATAGTTTGTACACGGCATTCATTCACTCAGCAAAGATTCATTTGCTACTCTAATGTGGGCCAGACACTTCACTAGGTACTGAGGTATAAGGGTCAACAAAAAAGAGAAGATCCTGGGTTTTATGTTAACATTGCAATAGGAAGATACAGGCTACATGATTTTGATAATTTCTGTATTAAGTATATTTCATTTGAGAATGAAATGAATAAAAAGAATCTCTTGGTAAATTTAAGATACAAGATTCATATTTTAATGATCTAATAAACAAACATATCTTAAATTCTAATTTACATCTATGTAAATTTAATAGGGTCAAAAATAAGCATATATACACAGTTTATAGCTTTGCAAAAGTACACATAAAATATTCAAAAAATAAGTGTTTTGATAATTTTTAATTCCATCACTCTTTAGTCTTTTACATTAAAAAAGAAAAATCATTAAGACTTCCCTTCCAGTAATGAACTAGGTAACTCTAGCCAACTCTTCTACTGGGTGCATCTAAAAAAGCAGAATAAATTCTAAAAGCATCTGAAGGAAGTGAAGATCTGACAAGATAGGGAAGAATTACGGGTTTAGGATTTGGAGAAGGAAAGAAAATCAGGGAGGTGGTGCCACTGTTCTTCCGGCAGTATTTATTGATTCCTGACAAGGTTGCGGAGAGGAAACATTGGCACCTTCTCTTGGCTAGGGCATAGTGAATAATGCTCAGGAGTCAACAAAAAAGTGATCCCTGGTGAACCCTCTCTCTTTTGGGTTGGGACCTGAGAGGACTCCCCCTCCTCCAGAATAACAGTTAATCAGAAGTAGAGAAATCCTCCTATCTTCCAATCATCTCCATGCCTGGAAATGAATAAAGGTGATTCAAACTTGCAGTACCCCCAGGCAAGCAACAGAATTAAATAAACATCTGCTATGAAGAATGATAAAATTTATCCTAAGACTCAACTTATTTCTACACAATATTTTCAGATACATATCTCATATATATTAAAATATAACCAGTTACACAGGAAGGCAGACAAGAATAAATATAAATAATAGAAAATATACACACATAGGTGCTTTAGATAGAACAGTTAACTTACATAGGCTTTAAAATAACTTGAGAAATAAAATACAGAATTAAGAATTTTGGTAAAGAAATGAAAACTATAAAAGAAAACAGATTTGAGATAATTGAAATTCTAGAACTGAAAAATATGGTTACCTATCTTAATAATTCAAAGCATGTGTTTAACAGCATACTATACAATTGAGATAATAATTAGTAAACTAAAGGCAAGGCCAGGGGAATGTATATGGCATGGAGCAACTAATTTTTTCTAATTTATCTGGTTTTGATTTATCTCCTCCCACTAAAACATAAAACTCCCTGTGTCCAGATGATAACTTGTTCACTGTAATTTTATCAGTGTCTAGCAAAATTCTTAGAATGTAGTGGATGTCCATTAAATAATTACTGAATAAAAAATTGCTCAGAAAAATTTCTATCATCGTTGCCACTATAATACTTTTGACAGTATATTCACTGCTTAAATATGATTGAGTATACTGAAATAATTTTGGAGAATAATTCCTAATCAGTGAAGGAAGAGGGGTAAAAGGAAGTAAAAGCTACTGGAATTGGGGAGGGAAAGAGAGAAAGAAATGTTGCTTTTCAGAGACCATATGATTACGAATGTATATGTAACTTATTAGAATTAGTAAATTTAGAAATGTTGCTGGATGTAATGTTGATTCACAAAAAATCAAATTTATATCTCTATATAGAAATAATTTAAAATGGAATTTAAAAAAGAACGTTTAGCATCAAAATGTAAAATATGCATAAAATACGAAAATAGATGTTCAGACTATAAAACAGAAAATAAAAAATTGAAAAGAAATATTACCTAAGGAGATAGGCCACATTTATGCATTTAAAGTTTCGATATTCTAAAAATATCAATTTTATTCCAACAAATGAATCAATGTAATTCTGATATAAAAGTAAGACGATTTTGTATCCATTTACCGACCTGATCCTATAACTTATAGACAGTTCAAGGACCAAGAAGAGCGAAGCCACTCTTGAGAAAGAATTTTTTTTTAACTTTTATTTTAGGTTCACGGGTATAGGTGTAGGTTTATTATATAGGTAAATTGCACGTCACAAGGATTTGGTGCACAGATTATTTTATCCCCCAGGTAATAAGCATGATGCCCAATAGGTACTTTTTCCACCTTCACCTTCCTTCTACCCGCCACCCTCAAGTATGTCTCAGTGTCTGTTATTCTCTTCTTTGTGTCTACAGGTACTCAATATTTAGCTCCCACTTATAAGTGAGAACATGCAGTATGTGGTTTTCTGTTCCTGTGTTAGTTCGCTTAGGATCATGGCCTCCAGCTTCACCCATGTTGCTGCAAAGGACATGACGTTGTTTGTTTTGTGTGTGTGTGGCTGCATAGCATTCCCTGGTGCATATGTACCACATTTTCTTTATTCTGTTTAAGAATATGTTGAGACTAAATGCTCTATTTATATCTAGACCTTATATAAAGCTATAATATTTAAAAGAAAGTGTTTGGCACGAGGATAGACAAATAGAACAATTAAATAGTATGGAAAGCCCAGAGAACTTTGTATATAGGGACACTTGACCTATCGCAGTACAGATGTAATGGGAAAGGATAGTTGTTTCAGGACATGGTGCGGAGGCAGTCAAATATGCATACAGAAAAAAGTGAAACTTAAATCCTACTTCACGTCATTCATAAAACCAACTTACTATAGATTATCAACGTCTATTAAACTACAGATCATAATGTGAAAGGTAAGCCAATAAATCTTTTAGGTCCAGGTTTCTCAATAGCAGTGCTGCTGACATTTGTGGTCAGGTAAGTTTTTGTGGGGTGGGGGGTGGGGGGGGTTGTCCTGTTCGTTGTAGGACATTTAGCAGCATCCCTGGTCTCTACACGTGAAATGTTAGTAGTACACCCTCAGCTGTGGCAACCAAACATGTCCACAGACATTAACAAATGTCCCTTGGAAAGATGTGTAAGATAGTTGTATTATTTGGGAGTATAGGAGCGTATTTGTTATTTGGGATAAAGAATGATTACTTAAACAGGACACAAAATGCTATAACCAAAAATAAAATCTTAAATTTGACTACATCAAAATAGAAGATCCATTTATCAAAAGACATCATTAGGAGAACAAAAAAGTAAGCCACAAAGTGGGAGGAAATAATAGTTGTATACCCAACAGGGAGTTCAAAACCAGATTTTATAAAGCACTGAATACAAAACTGACAAAAACCCAATATAAAAATGATCAAGAGGTTTCACAAAATGAAGATATCCAAAGGGTCAAAAAATATACAAAAAAGGTGTTCAACGTCACAAGTAATCAGGAAAATGCAAACAATCCACAAGGAAATTATGCAACATATCCAGCAGAAATGGCAACATGGAAAAAGCCTGACAACAATCAAGAGTGAGCTAGGCTGTAGAGCAGAGGTTGGTAAACTTTTTCCATGAAGTGATGAGTAGTAGGTATTTCAGGTATTGCAGGTTATATGGTCTCTGTCACAAGTATTCAACTCTACTGCTGTACCCCAAAAGCAGCTAGAGACAACGGGTAAATGAAGGGACGCGACTGTGTTCCAAAACAATCTTAATTTTAAGTATCAGTGGCAGGCTGGATTTGGATGGTGAGCCTTAGTTTGCAGACTCCTGATGTAGAGCAGCAGGAACGCTCATATATTGCCTGTAGGAGTATACATTAGTACAAAAAATTGGGGGGAAAATGTCATTATCGTCCAAATTAGAAGGACCTATACCTTCCCAGCAATGTCACTCTAAGATTATATACTCCTCAGAAATGTGTACTAAGAGACAGGTATATAATTTATTGGTACTCTTTTTGGTAATAATAAATAAAAGCACTATCTCTTATATATTGACAGCAAAAGGGATACATATTTTGTAATATCTTTAAAAATGTAAGATTTTACAGCAACAAAAAATAACAGATCAATGCATTATGTCAAACAGGCATAATGACATTTGAAAGAAGTCAGACATAAAAAGGTACATACTGTAAGATTCCACTTACATAATTTTTAAAATGAATATTCTAGCAAAACTCTAACATTTAGCAATGCTTCCTTAATTTATATAGAAATATTAATAAAGGAAAATAGGTGTGACCATAAAAATCAGGATATTAGTGCACTGATTAGGAGAGGGAGCATGGAAGGGTTCTGGGATGTCACCTGTATTCCATTTCTTGACCTGCACAGTATTTACACAAGAATTTGCTTTGTTTCATGCACATTTTCACACTTCTATTTGAAGTGTGAAAGTGCTATACTATATATTAAAATAAAAATAATTTTACAATGTTTACAGGAATTTTAGAATCTTCTTTTTTAAAGAGAAAAAAGAAAGAAATAGGAATATTGATACAATGGAGACTTGGTGTACAGCAGACACCCAATTTAGGGAGTTTTCTCTCCTACCAGGATATTGAGTACTGCTGCCTAGGCCCAATTCACAGCATGTCAAGTATTTCTCTTTTCTTGTGACTATATCAAGCCAAGTAACAGAACCTTACAAATTAAAAAAAAATATATAGAGAGAATCCAGTTCCTTTTCCCAATTTTTTCCACCCTTACTGTGCATTTTGCTCAATATTTGGAGGAGTCACTGGTTCTATGAAAAACGTAGTTTTCTGCCAGTGAGCACTGAATTGCTGACACTTATCTCTCTCCATGGTTTTCAACTCTGGCTGCGTATTAAAATCAACTGGCAACTTAAGATTAAAAAAAAACCCATAGCCTAAATCTAGCTCAGACTAATTAAATTAGGTTCTCTTGGGGTGTAGCCCAGGCATTTTTAAAGCTCCCCAGGAAATTCTAATGTGTGGCAGATTTGAGAACACTGACCTGTCTGATGGCACCCTCAGAAGTATGCATAATTAAGTCGCGAATGTGTAACTTGCCTCAGTGTAGTCAATTAGGAAGAAAAATATAATGGCTCTGGTGAAGTCCAATTTCTCTCACATAGTCTCTAATTTATTTTTATCAAATAGGAGGAAGCATTCTTTTTCTAAAGCTCATGTAAAAAAATCCTTATTTTTCTTTTCTCTAAATGTTTATCATTCATTCATAGAAACAGTAAAAACATAAATAAATGAATTCACAGATCGTCACCAGCAATTTTTGTATTACTGTGGCCCCAGGATGCTGTTTGTCTCCCCAGTGATCCCTTGTCTACCAGCATTTGTCAGGAAAAGTTTTTATAAAGTGGAAACCATTAATTGTAAACTAATACTTGGCCAAAGCCGGCTGTTCTTCCTTTAATTCTGTCCTCTGCCTCACTAAGGAATCTGTGTCTGTTGGTGGCACTTAAGCAGACAGATACTATGAGAGACACAACTTGCCAAAACTTACAATGTTGTTTCTGGAATGTTCTGCTTGCCTGACTCACCTCCGCCCAACTCAAACCCTTATGCTACTCCCTGAATACCTGTCATCTGTAGGTCACATGGGAATTTTCACCCATGGAAACTTGAATTTCACAAAAAGGCTCTATGAGTGGTAGAGCTTTCTCTGCAAACCCTACAAACTCTTATTTCTTAATGCACCGTGTAGATGTGGTGGGGCCCCTTGACCATAGAGAAAGATAATCTAGTAAAGAAGATCCAAGAATCCAAATAATTGATCCTCAATTATTAGAAATCCCAAGTCTCCACTTTGGGATGAACCCAACCCATTCCAAAGTAGAGATCTGCTAAGCCTCACGAGTATCATAAATTTGAAAATAAGTACAACCTAAAATAAAAACACATTTTAAAAATAAAGTCCAGGCCAGGCATGGTGGCTCATGCTTGTAATCCCAGCACTTTGGGAGGCCAAGGCAGGTGGATCACTTGAGGTCAGGAGTTCAAGACCAGCCTGGCCAACATGGTGAAACCCTGTCTCTACTAAATATACAAAAAATTAGTCAGTTGTGGGGTGCATGCCTGTAATCCCAGCTACTCAGGTGACTGAGGCAAGAGAATCGCTTGAACCTGAGAGGCAGAGGTTGCAATAAGCCAATATCGTACCACTCCACTCCATTCTGGGCAAGAGAGCGAGACTCTGTCTCTAAATAAATAAATAAAATCAAGGCAAAAGAAATAATTACTGTTGACATTTTTCAGAAATTTGAAACAGGATGGGGATAATTTTCAAATACCTTCCTCCTCTGGAGTATATACTTAGTCTCAAACTTAAAAAGCTCATTGTATTTGTTTTTCTACTGTTTTTTTGTACTTAGTTTCTGATTAATCAACTAGTAGGCTTGATTATGTCTTTTCCATTCCATCCACTACCAATTGTAACACTCTTCTCACCTCAGGTTGATAATATTTCTCTTAAAACTGCACAATTTTAAATTGCCTCTATAAGCTATTCTTCATACCACCTGTAGTTTTAATCATCATAATACACGTAAAATGTTCAAAACTTTTTCAGGCCTTCTCAAGCCCAAGAGTGAACTATAAACATATTAGATGTGACTATGAGCTTGTAATTTGGACCTCCATAGACTAATTCTAGCCTATTTTCCATCATACCTTTCATTGTCACCTCTGCAAAACCTCTGTTCCATCAACTTGTCTGATTTCTTCAACCTACCTTAGGATTTCCACTTCTGTGCCTTCAGTCAAATGGAATCTGGCCGTCATCTCAGCCCACTTAAATTCTACCTGTGAGGTGGTATTTTGTCCAAATGAGATTTGAGATTCTGTAATTTGGGCTCAGGAATTTTTTTTTTTTTTTTTTTTTTTTTTTTTTTTTTGAGATGGAGTCTTGGAGTCTTACTCAGTCGCCTAGGCTGGAGTGCAGTGGCGTGATCTCGGCTCACTGCAAGCTCCGCCTCCCAGGTTCACGCCATTCTCCTGCCTCAGTCTCCCGAGTAGCTGGGACTACAGGCGTCTGCCACCACGCCCGGCTAATTGTTTTGTATTTTTAGTAGAGACAGGGTTTCACCGTGTAAGACAGGATGGTCTCCATCTCCTGACCTCGTGATCCGCCTGCCTCGGCCTCCCAAGGTGCTGGGATTACAGGTGTGAGCCACCGCGCCTGGCCCCAGGTATCTTCATTTTAAATAAATTCCCCAGGAATTTTTAAGCACCGTAAACTCTAAGAACCTGGCTTCAGGTCCAATTCAGGCCGTTCTTCTTCCAATGAAGCTAATATAATTTTAAAATAAAAATATAAAGAGCACTAAAATTCCCACTTGACCACTGAAAAACAGTTTTGACTTTCACAATTTGTTAATCTTTCTGAGCCAGGTTTTCTGGTTTGAAAGGGAGATAATAACACCTGACTCCCTGACATGCTTGTTATAAGGATAAGGACAAATTTTCATGAGAAAACAATTTGAAATGTATAACATTTAAAAAGTTTTTTTTAAATTCTTCTTTTTCCACATTTCAACACCCACCCTAGTATTGCATAACATATTGGTTGAAATTGTTGGGTTCAAAATCTGGCTTAATGCAAACTTGATTACAATAAAAAACAAACAAACAAACAAACAAAAAAACCTCTCTGTGACACAGTATCTCAGTCAATAAAGCAGGGACAATCATTGTATCTATTTTTAAATGAAGTAAAACACTTAGCCCAATGGTAGGTACACAGTAAATGTACACACTTGTTAGCTATTATTTGGAGTAATTATATTATTGTTCTTAGACGTCATCATTATTGGTAAGCACTGAATACGTTTGAATTGAATTCTACCATAATGTGTCCTAGAAAAAAGTAAATAATTATCAGAAATTATTGAAAAATTATAATTACATTTATTTATATTATTTAAATTACAATGCAATTTATACAAACTCTTAATTTATTTGAGAAAAATTTCAAAGCAGGAACACTACACTATAAATGTTAAAACCATCATTATAATTTTCTTTATTATGTGTATTTAGAGTTAAATTTAGGGATATATAAAATAATTATATCAGAGATATGAATAAAAATCAAAGGCCCATATTTATTTTATCAGATCTATGGAAGTATCAACCAATACTGTTAATAATACAGTTAACTGTTCCTTTTCCAGATAAAAAAGTAAAATCATTCTCTAATGTCTTTTTGTATTTTCACCGCAACTTACAAAAATCATAAAGTTCTAATGTTCTCATGGCAATACTTCTCCATAAGAAAGACTAAATAATGCCTGTATTAAAGTTAAAAATAAATTTAAACAAATAGAATTCATCTTTTAAATGTAACTTTTCCATCACTGTGGGAGATGCCACTATTTTTGATGTACCAGAAGCAAATTTTTTGTCATCTTTGATGCGTCATACACCTCCCATACTCCCACACATAATTCTAAATCAACAATATCTGTAATAATGTTACAGATATAGAAATATAGTTATTATAGTTGTACAGATATATACATAGTATGTAGTTATTTATATAGTATATAGATATATAGATATATAGTATATAGTTATATATATAGTATATAGATATATAGCTATTTATTCCTTTCCATCTCTACACGTTCTTAATGATCGCTGGCCTGAATTGCTGAAATATACTCTCTATTAGCAACTTGGATTCTAGACCTTCTTCCCTTTAAGTGACGCAGAATGACATGACTGAAATCACATTTCTGACTCATTGTGTTTCATTAAAACTATTCCCCTTATATATCTCTACTAGTCAGCCAATGCCCTTCATCAAATCTAGGTAACGGACTTTTTCCAAACCTCTTTTTCTTCTTCGTCTTCTTTTTTTTTTTTTTTTTCTTTTGCTATCAAATAGCAGGTCTTATTGATTATTCCTTTCTTTTTTTTTGGTACCCATTTTATTGTATCAATTCCTTTCTCATTCCCAGCCACTCTCTTTGCTTGAAAAAATATTCTTCATATCTTGGTATTATCTTCCCCCCTTTCATAGTCTATTCTAATAGTAACAATTTATTATTAAATTATTACATATTATTAAATCTTGTGATGCCCATGGCATACCGTACCATGTATTGGGAGATACACATTGTTTCATTTTGAGTGGTAGAATATTTTTAACCTCATCTGTTTAATAAGATAAAGTCCTAGAGAACAAATCAGTGATGCCTTCTCCCTGGACTGAGGGCACCTGGAGATATATATGTAAATGCGAAGTGCCATGGAAGTTATGCTAGATTATAAGCTCCTGAGGGCAGAGGTTTTGTATGTTTTGTTCATTGATGTAGCCCCAGAGCCTAGAGGCTTAGCACACCGTAGTCACTCAGTAAGTATTTGTTGAACACAGTGAAAGAATAAATGAGCAAATACATCATCACAAGACTAAATGACACTTATTACTCAGAGACTCTGTATAGGACATATGACAATATTTTCAGCATGGAATGATACTATATCTATTTTCCTATGAAGCAATTTCAGCAACTATTTATTCAAATGCCTCCATACTAGACATATCCATTGCCATTCTATTTATGAAAGTAATTGAAGGAATAATCAAATGAAAAAAATCACTGATGTTACTTTACCTAAAAGTGAAATGGGGGTAATGATCTGAAGGGTTTAAGAGTGGAATTTAATATTACATTCCTGTAAGTCACATGCTGTTTCAGTCGTGACTGACATGTTTATCGTTCCAAGTCAGCCGGTATTAGAGACATCCATGAGTATCCAAATTTTATTAACCATTTCTTTTATCTCTTTTGGAAAACTAGAATGCAACATCGTGTGTTTACCACCAAATGAGATGAATTTATGGGTTTTAATGTTGTTAGTAACTTATTATAAGGATATCTATAATATCCGCTTGTAACCATAAATAAAGAATACACTATTTGCTAAATGAAATAACAGGAAAAATTTTCAGAATAAAAGATAAAAATGCAAAATCCAAAATATGACAGATGGAAGAATTTCACACAAGATTTCTGTCTTAAATCACCTATGACTTGGATGGAGTTTGGATGTTCATTCTGTGGGAACAGGAGAGTGTTGGCAAGCATATTGAGAACATCAGGAAAAAGGGGGCACCTTCAAATTTTAAGTATTAAAAATATTCATGAGAAGATTTATTTCAATTACTTTGTACCTATTTCATGTTTAATATTGTCTTTCTAATTACATACAGAGGAGGTATTATAAACCATCTTCAATGTTAGTTCACTTACAGGTCTTATTTTGGCTCTCTGGAAAGAGGTTAGAGAGAACTGACTGATGATGTTCAGGAAGTCCAATCCCATATTATCACTCTTTTTCCTGATGCCTTCAACGCATGGCCAAGAAAAGCTTTTCTGAGCAATGAAGCACAATCTTTTGGAGGTGTGATGGTTAACTTTATATGTTAATTTGAGTGGGCCGGGAGATCTTCAGACATTTGGTCAAACACTATTCTGGGTGTTTCTGGATAAGATTAGCATTTGAATTCATAGACTGAGTAAAGCATATTTTGCTCTCTTATGTGGGTGAGCTTCATCTAAGCAATTGCAAACCTGAGTAGAACAAAAAGGCTGAATTCCTCCTTCTGACCGCTGACCTGGGACATTGTTTTTTTTTTTTTTTTTTTTCTTCTGCCATTTGGGTTTGGATTGAAACATTGGTTCTTCTTAGTCTTGAATCTGCAGACTGCAGATCTTGGGACTTCCATCCTCTATAATTACATGAGTCAATTTCTAACACTGTCTGTCTATCTGTCTGTCTGTCTGTCTATCTATCTATCTATCTATCTATCTATCTATCTATCTATCTACCTACCTACCTACCTATCTATCATCTATCTCATATTGATTCTGTTTTTTCTGGAAAACTCTGACTAATACAACGGCCACGCATTATTAGGAGGTCACGTTTTACTTTTTTCTTTTTGATCCTATAGTATTATGCTGTTAAAGGAAGCCGAGAAAAAGAGTGAAGACATTGAGAGAGGAAGTGTGCTTATAAAACTCCTTTAACAGAATTACAGAACTATAAAAGCTGGAGAGGACATAACCCAGACATTTTATAGATGATCTCATGGAGCCCAATTTTTTTCATATGATTTGCCCAAACTCATTTGTGCAGGGTAATGATCCATGAAAAACACAAATAAAATAAAAAGGAAATCTATGCAGTAAATATATGACCTTAAAATATTAGACAATGTAAGTATTATACCCAGAACAGATGTCCAGATCTCTGGGACACTCTCAGGTGCTTAGGCCCTGAGTATACTAGGTAACATCATAGACTTTAAACTCAATACACCTGGGTTTCAACTCTTTCTTTGCTGCCTAGAAACTGTGTAACTTTAATCAACTGACTTTACCTATTTTGGTCTTCATTTCCTCACTTGTAAAAGGTGGGGAAATATTATCTATTTTTGAGGTGTGTAGTGAGAATTAAATGAAAGAGTTCACAGAATTCTAGTTGAGTGGCTTATAATGGGCATGCACATAAAACATGGTTCCTTTTGTGGTCATACAAGTATATTTATGCAGCCATTATGCATGCATGACTCCAGGGTGGAACCGACAGTAGCTGCTTGCTGGGTATAAGGTGTCTGGAGTGAGGGGGTGAGATTTGGAGACTTGGCTTCTCACCATCTGTACCAGTACCTGGCATTTTATTATGATTCATTCTTTTAATTCTTTATTAGTAATAGAATGCTTTCTAACCATCACTCAGTATTTCAGCAATGCTCTATTATTTTTGTCTTAATTATATAAATGAATCTATAACTTTAGAGAGAAAAAGGGTTTGTCTATATATCATAAAACTAGCAAACAGTATTGCCAGCATTAGAAACCAGGTCTTCTGATTCCAATTCTTTCCACTACCCACTTCCTTGCTAATGTACACATATTACTTAAGAGATGTTACATGAGAAATTTCCAAAAAAACATAAATAAATAAAACACATTCTATAAGGGACATGAAGAATTATTTTTATCTGTTTATAGTTGCATCTTATGTATTGGGCCATTGTGTAACAATGATGCTAATGAATATCTCTGTAGTATTTCATAGTTAAAAGTTAATTTCACACACTTTAACTTAAATGTAAGTCTTCTTTCTTGCTTACGTGAAAGACTCAGACTAAATCTGGATTTCCTTACTTTTAGCCCCAAAGAGTTTCCACTAAGCCACAGCTGTCTCCAACTACAACTTCTTGGGTTTACTTATATAATGACAATTTGACAAGAAACACAGTCCAAAAGAAAAGGGACATAGATTAAACTGTATTTATGTATTTATTTATTTTAAAGACAGAGTCTCACTCTGTCATCCAGGCTGGAGCGCAGGGGTACAATCACAGCTTACAGCAGCCTCAAAATCCTGGGCTCAAGGGTTCCTCCTCCCTCAGTCTCCTGAGTAGCTCAGCCTCCCAAGTAGCAAGCTTTCAAGAGAATGAGAAAATAAGAAAAAACTAGGAGTTTATTGTCCTAAGCAGGTGATTGATCGTAGACCAGAGACCTTATTTTACATGAGATAAGACCTCCAGCCTTTCACTGAATTATTTATAAAATTTATATTTCTGACATTTCTGTCAAATGCAGCAAATTTTAAATTGTTCTACCCTTCAAAAATCAATAGAAGGAAGAATTGTATTTTTTTCTATCATAAATACACTTTTTCTGTACGACTGGAGCAAAGCTATAAAATAACCAACTGTAGTGAGCATGCTTCAACAACTTTTTCAATGGCAACTGCTACAGTCTAGCATAGCCCTAAACTTTTCTTCAGCTCAGGGCAAATACACATACACACACACACACACACACACACACACACACACACACACTTCTCACTACGACATCTGCTGGAAAAGAAAGTCCTCATCTGATATTTCTAGAGTTAATCTCTGCTTTGCTTATGATTTAAAAACCTTAAGGGTTATTTCTAACCAATTCATTGTTCTCTGCCTGTAGCTAAGAAGTAATGGAGGAAATGGAAAACATCACAAAAGACATTTATTTGTTAATTCAGCAAATAGCTATTGAGTACTTACTATGTCCATAGCATGGTATTAGGTGCTGAATACTACAGTAAACCAATGAAATAGCAGCCTTACAAAGCTTACAGTTTGTGTGAACTACCATTTGAAGAATTCGGCTGCCCTGAATAAGATCTAATTATTTTAAAAACAATGAGAAATTAAAAAGATACCCAATAAATTTTCCAGTTTTTAAAAGCAGTTTTGATTCAGGAAAAAAATATGTAATAGTGACATTAGAAAAGGAATGAAAAATAGCATTTATATAATAGATACATTGCCTTGAGTTCTGCCTATATAAAGAAGCATAGATATTCAATGAACGTGTTGTATCAGGTGAATTCATTGTTTGGCATCAAGGAACAAGACAAATTACTCTTTACCTGGAGATTCCAGTTTCATACAAACAACCAGAAGTGCTGAGTTGCTCAGCAGAGATTAGTAACCAATAGAATCCGTGAAGTCCACACTCTGACTTAGGTAGGGGGAAGGATAGCAGGGTATGGGACAGGGAAGTTGGAGAGTTCATAAGATCACAAGAAGTTCAAGTTTTGAGCTCCACCAAAAGCAATTTATAAATAGACTCAGTCTTTTCACATTATTTCTTGGTCTTTGAACATCCTCTGGGAATAGTGAGTTGAAACTGAGAACTCTGAATCTCAGAAGACAACTTGAAAAATTATATTTAACCTTAGACTCTGTTGTCACTGGGGGATTTTTACTTGATGGAGAGTTCTCTCTGTGTGTTCTGACTCTTTTGGATTTTAAGAGGCAAGGAAGCAGAAGTGATTTCAGAATGGATTCAGAGTCTATTGCTCTGTAGAGGTATATGTTCCCAACTGTTAAAGGGCTCCTCATTCACTAAACAAATATTTATTGAGTAGCTACTCTGCGTCAGACCCTCGTGAACAAGACAGGCACAGCGCTAGACTTCGAAAGGTCCTATCATGTCAAATTGCCATTGACAGATTAAGAAAACAAAAAGGCGAGAGGACAGAGTGATTACAGATACCTGCTAAGCCCTTTTGCCCACACATATACACATCACTTCATCAGCTGACAGGTAAGTTTGTGACAAGAATAATTTTTTTTTTTTTTTTTTTGACGGAGTCTTGGTCTGTCACCCAGTCTGGGCTGGAGTGCAGTGGTGTGATCTCGGCTCACTGCAAGCTCCACCTCCCAGGTTCATGACATTCTCCTGCCTCAGCCTCCCCAGTAGCTGGGACTACAGGCGCATGCTGCCACGCCCGGTACTTTTATTTATTTATTTATTTATTTTTGTATTTTTAGTAGAGACAGGGTTTCACCATGTTAGCCAGGATGGTCTCGATCTCCTGACCTCATGATCCACCCACCTCGGCCTCCCAAAGTGCTGGGATTACAGGTGTGAGCTACCACGCCCGGCCAACAAAAATAATTTTTACCACATCTTCCTTCACTGTAGACTTGTACGGACTTGGAGCTTTACCTGATACTACTCAGTAAGTATTCATGTTTGGATCGTTTTATCCTGGATAGCAAGGCTTTAACCATTCAATGTGTATTTGTTAATCATCCACATCTGTGCACAGGTTATGGAAATATAGTTATTCATATCACAGAAACCACGGCAAGAAAGCAAAAATTTCTTTCAAAGATATTGTATGACTTCCAAAGAATTTTCCCATAAAAAATTCCCGGAGCAGCACCAGAATTGTGAACTTTTAACATATTTTAGATGCTTCTCTTCTTTTCTTCTCTTTCCTAGTTCCTCATGGAACTTACAACGGCCTTGTGCTATATCCCCTGGCATTGCAGGGTGTACGGGAATAGATGCAGGACCAGCCTTGTCCCTTACTCTCTAGACTGAAATTCTGGATTTGCAGTTCTGGTGCTTTCTTCCACTCTCTCAGTTTCATAAACATGGCTCCTTCCACCAGTTCACAGATGGGTGCTGAGTTAGACAGAGAAACCTATCATTATTTTCTGGGCAAGGTAAGAAGGGAAAGTCCCATAGGTAGATCTCATATGTTCATCTTCCTTGCAAATCACTGGGCTTTTCCTAATCTATTCTGTAGTCAATATTTCTTCAAGCTCTGTTCAGGTATCTCTAAACTTCAGATTGGTATAGAAAATAGGAATCAGGTTTTTTTCTGTACTAGAAATCTTCATCTGCAGATGGTATTTCTCCCTTTGGAAAAGACAGATGCCATAGTGTTCAGATAGCATATGAAACAATAAAAGCCAGTTTTCTACTGGTTAACATTATTAAGACAGAATAACGTTCTGATTCAGTAAACTTGTCTTCATAACTGATCTCGAGCTTGTTTGCTTCACCCTGCCTAATTGCTACAGTATTGAAATACTTCCAGAATGGTTAGTAAACAGCCATGTCCCAAGCTCCCTGAGTGCCGCTGTACCTCAAGTAAGAAACATTTGTTAAAATCCCCTGCTTCAGTCTTAGGTGGAAATATACTAATGAAAAGTAACTCCTCACCCACCTGCCTTTGAGTTGTTCATAGGAGGAGAGCTTGAGAGCTTTGCTAGGAAAGGATAGAGAAAAAAATACTTTGCACTGGCGGCAAAGATGAAAGAACACTCTGCTTTTTCAGAGCTTTGGGATACCTATTAAGTCTACTGTATCTTGTCAGGCTGACTCTGCTAACATAACCTAAGCCTTCAAATATCTTCAGGATAAAAGATGGGGACTCACACATAGCTTTTTAATAGTCCAGGAATATCCATTTCCATGCCCTCTTCAAGAAGCAGAATCTACCTAAGAGTTTTTTACTCTGGGGTCAAAAGTGAGGTCATGGATAGGGAATGGAAATGGATGCATTGTTCAGCAATTAGTGTCATGTCTATTTTTTCCTTTTCTAACACACCAATAAATTATCTTTTATTTTCTTTTTTACAGTCACAGGTTACACACACACACACACACAAACACACACACACAAAAATATGCACAGAGATGAGGAAGGGAGAGAGAGAGAGAGAAAACGATAGAAAGAAACAGGCTGAGGATCTAACAGTTTTGACCTTTTGGAAAAAAAAAAATCATTTTGTATCTTACTCTTTCTTAACACTGACTTGTGAGGTAGTCTATTCCCTCAGGGCTTTATTAGGTTCCAAGAAATTAGGAAAAGAATTCTTGCTAACATTGCAATGTTCACTCCACTGAGATAACATATTTGCATTTGAATTAATTTATTCAGTAATATTTAGTAAACCCTCATCAAGTACCCAACATTATGCTTAACACAGGATAAACCAAATGATATCAAATACAAACCCAACCCAGTAGGGCATTATGAAATAACACCAGCATTGCTGAGGCAGAGATTTTAAACTGCAGATGGGAGGAGCTACTTAATAGGAAGAAAGGAAGCCCTGTGGAAGACAGGGCAGTTAGAAAAAGTAGTGGGAGGTGGGTGAGAAAGCTTTATTTACAGTCAATTCTCAAGTCTCATTCCAATAATATTGTGTATAAAGTCACAGCAAACACTGAATTAGTGAATACTGAACCATTGCTCCTAGGGGAAATGCAGTGTTAGGTTCCTATAAGCCTCTGGTTACAACATTTAGGTGAATTCATCAATATATAATTTTGTATTATGTGTGATTCTGTTTAAAGACACCTTATTTAATACATATTATTTATTTATTAGCATTGATATAACAGGCAACAACACTATCATTCATGCTTCAATAAAGCTTATCTAACACATACATGGTTTCTGAAAGGCACATCACAGCCTTCTTGTACTTTGGAACAGTAGTCAGTACTTTAGCACTAGGCTTGGGGTCCATTTTAATCAGGTAAATCACTGACAAAAATAAGGATTAAAATGCAAAAATGTCACTAAATAGACTATACAAAGCATACTTTTTTACAATGTGAGAGCCAAAATAAGAAGGCAGAGCATCTCTTTGTTTAGCCTCAGCTAAGAACGTGTACATTAAAAGGCTCAAACCTTTCTTTGCTTTGCATATGTCCACTAATGGTCATTAAATCACCATGAGTATTAATTTTGAGGTTATAGAAAATTTTTATTGAGTAGGAAAATTTGAAAATATAGAACCCACAAATAATGAAAATTGATTGTATTTATAAAAGGAAGTAGGAGGTCTGCATTACGAATAACCTGGAAGAAGGGGAGGAGTGCAGTAATTTTGGGAATATGAACAGGTAGATTACATTGCTATATCAGTGTTTTTCAAAGTGGGGTGCATGGGCCAGCAGCATCAGCATTACCAGGCCTTACCCCAGACCACTTAAATCAAACACTCTGAGAAAGGACCCCAGAAACCTTTGTTTTAACAAGCTGTCCAGGTGATTGTGTTACAAAGAACCATCACTGTAGAGGTTGCTAGCCTGAGTAATACATAGGACATAATAGTGAATTTATTTATATTAATAAATAAATCTAACAGTGTCCTGATGGCCAAGTTAATGAAACTGGTCTTTATCCAATAGTAACAAGAGGGTGAGCATGTTTTTTGTTTGTTTGTTTGTTTTTGTTTTTGTTTTTGTTTTTTTTGGTAAAATTAATAATTCAGGTTTAAAAATGTGGAAGTAGTCTAGATCTAGGGTATTGAACCAGAGCAGAATCTCTGAACCTTGGAACTGTTGACATTTTGGACTAGATAATTTTGTGTTATTAGGTTCTTCTGTGCATTGGGGGATATTTAACAGCATTCCAGGTCTTTATTCACTAGATGATAGTAGCACCTTCTCCTCCTTGTAATAACCAAAAATGTCTCTAGAAATTACCAAATATCAACTGAAAGGCAAGATTGCCTCTGGTTGAGAACCATCCACACAGAACTGTGCTGTTTTCATTTTCTTTTTAAATTATTCAGCTTAATTTAGCTAGTATTTCTTGACTACCAATTAGGTCTCAGACTGGGCCTGGAGTACAGATGCAAAGATATACAAGGCACAGAATATATTAACTTTTCTCTGAGGTCATAGCTTTTAGGAACCAACTAATTCATCTTGAAAAGGTGAAAAGTAGGTATTCTTATTCTGATTTGTATAGATTAAACCATCTATCTATAGATTTAGTTGCTAGCACTCTGGATTTGAAAAAAAATCCAATTTTGCAAACACAAAAGCTGTCCACAAACATTAGACTGGAATTTTGTTACTCATATGCTTTGGTTATCATGTGGTTCATTTTGTCATTTCAAGCTTCACCTAATGCTGTTGTTTGCTAGACATAAAATGATAGATAAGAGGATGACAGGTAATCAGCCAGGCATTGGCATACTATTTCTTTGCCTTTGAGTCTGATGCTTTGTTTATATGACTAGGATCAGGAGCTAAATATTCTGAAGTAGTTCAGTTTGTGAATTCAGTTTCATGCAATGGCGCCAGGAGGTCCTTTCACACACTTTGCAAGAAGTACAGTGATTGCAAAAAAAAAAAAAAAGACACCTTTAATTAGGTCCAAACGTTTTCTACAGAATAGAAGACTAAAGACACATGATGTCAATGTGTGCTTATCATTTCTCTATTGTCAAATCAAGTTTAAAAAGATATAAATGTATGTATGTATATGTATACATGTATGTGTATACTCATATATTTTATACAAATTTTAAAAAATTTCATGGAAAATGTGTATTTTCAAATCACTATGCATGGATTTCAAAGTTGTTGAGCCAAAATAAACTCACATTAACTTAGGACATGTATGAAAAGGATCTACTTTGAGGTACTAAGAAGAATAAGAAATTAGTTTGAAAAGAACCCTAATCAGACAAAAACTGAAGCAAGAACAAACATGAAACGTATGGTAAAGCATGGGTGGAAGAATTATAAAATCATTGATGTGTAACAAAAAGTTTACGGGGACAATGGCTCAAAGAAATCAACAGTTTACAAATAAATAACTTGTTTTGGGAAGGGATGAGATGATATTGAAGATGAAGCCTGCAGCAGCCAACCATCCGGGTAGATTTGTGAGAAGAGAATTTATCTTGTCCATGCCCTAATTGAAGAGAATTGGCAATTAACAGCACAAACAAAAGCCAACACCACAGACATCTCAGTTGACTCAGCTTACACAATTCTGACTGAAAAATTAAAGCTGAGCCAATTTTCCATTCAGTGAATGCCAAAACCATTGCACCCAGATCAGCTGGAGACAAGAGCAGAGCTTTCAAAGGAAATTGTAAACAAGTTGAATGAAGATCCTGAAGTATTTCTTCAAACATTTGTAACAGGAGATGAACTTTAGCTTTAGCAGTATGATCCTGAAGACAAAGCACAATCAGAGCAATGGCTACCAAGAAGTGGAAGTGGTCCAGTCAAGCAACAGTGAACCAGTCAAGAGTAAATGTCATGGCAACAGTTTTATGGTATGCTCAAGCATTTTGGTTTTTTTTTGCCTTCTGGAAAGCTATTGAATGATAACACCTGCTTATTATAAGAGGGTTTTGAGAAAGTTAGCCAAGTTTTATCAGAAAAACATCCAGGAAGGCATTAACAGCGAGTCCTTCTCTACCTCGACAGGTGCTCATTTCTTTCATCAAACAAGGCCAATTTTGCAAGATTTCCAATGGGAAATCATTAGGCATCCATCTTACAGTCCTGACTTGGCTCCTTCTGACTTCTTTCTGTTTTCTACTCTTAAAAAATCTTTAAAGGACACTCATTTTTCTTCAATTAATAATGTAAAAAAGACTGCATTGACATGGTTATATTCCCAGGACCCTCAGTTCTTTAGAGATGGACTAAATGGCTGATATCATTGCTTACAAAAGTGTCTTAAACTTGATGGAGATTATGTTGAGAAATAAAGTCTGTATTTTTTATTTTTATCTTTTTGTTCCATTTTTCATGAACTTTTTGAAGTAGCTACATATATATGAGTAGGTACATGTATCAGCGGAAGATTTTAGCAAGAACTCCATAAATATGTAGCATAAATATGAGAAACAGCATTTGAGGGGGGTCTTGATCTTGGCTACTCACAAGATAGCTATGTTCACCTATAGAACATAGAGATAGACATGTTCACCTATAGATAAGGTGAACACATAATTTGTTGTCCAAACACAGACCATTTTTGGAATGAATTATAGTGGAAGAACAACTGAAGACCCAGACTGAACTGGGCAAACAAGGATTTATAAACATTGTGGATAAACAGGAATAAAAATTCAAATTTCCTGTTTTAAGAGACCCTGATTCAGTGAGTCAGGGCCAGATCCTGGTGATCTTTATGTTTAAAAAGATCTAAAAAGATCTAGGGGCGGTTATAATCATGCATTGCTGAGGTGGAGATTGGCTGCATTCGTAGAGGGTGACATTAGAGGGGAGAAGCCTCCCAATAGGTCAATAAGCAGTCTCAAGGAATCAGGAGAGGCCTGCCAGTGGCTAAGAGACTCCTGCTTCACCTTTCACAGCTTTTCAAGGCACCTCGTCCATCTCCCTGACATGCCCAGTCCTGCTGATGGCATTGCCCTCCAACTGGCCTTTTAATGTCCAACAGAACTTTTTATACTTCATAGCTGGTAAAAATAAAATATATTCAGGTGTTGAGCCTTTTCTATTTGTGACACATGACTTAACTTGGCAAGACTTTTGGCACCATGATGCTATTTTCTGCAGCTATTTTCTCATTTGGAATCTATTCTTGCAATTTCAGGGATATTATTTAAATGGTCAGCAAAAGTGAAATTAATGAGTCGTGGCCATTCAGTAACATCAATGGCTTATAGTTAGAAAGCAAGTTAAAAGGAATTGACTGCGTTAATTTAAAAAGTGAGTAAAAGAGCCGGGCAGAGTGGCTCAAGCCTTTAATCCCAGCACTTTAGGAGGCTGAGGCGGGTGGATCATTTGAGCCCAGGAGTTTGAGAGCAGCCTGGGCAACATGGCAAAACCCGTTTCTATAAAAAAATACAAAAATTAGCTGGGTGTGTTTGCACATGTTTGTCATCCCTGCTATCCAGGAGGCTGAAGTGAGGAGGATCACTTGAGCCCAGGAGGTTGAGGTTGCGGTGAACCATAATCATGCCATTGCACTCCAGCCTAGGTGACAGAGAAAGACCCTGTCTCAGAAAAACAGAAAGTGTGCAAGACAGTCAAACTATTGTAAGAAATTTGTGTATCACAAGCAAATACAAGGTCTAAGTATTAGGCCTTGTTCATCTCAATAATTTTTGTAATAGGGACAATCCATTGTGCCTTGATATAGCACATCATTTAATTATTAAGGGGCATCAAATTATCAATATGGTCTCAAAAAATCCTACATCACCCCACTTATTCTTGGTGAAGATGATCTAGAGTAATCTTGTGCAATATTTCAATGTGTCTTTGATTCTGCTTGAATACTTCTCAACTCCTTGTTCATGTCAGCTTTTTTAGATTGCTGCAATACTCTACTAAATATATTCATTAACTCAGATAACATATTGACTGCCCATGCTATATCGGGTGATAAGAACAATAGTGAACAAGGTTACCAAGGTCATTACCAAGTTCACTGTTCTCATGAATCTTACTTTCCAGGTCTGGGGAGACAGCTAATTAACTTATATAAACAAGGTAACTTCAGAGAGTGATAAGTACAATGAAGACAACTCTTTGGGATAGAAGTATTTCTATTATGTTCCTAGAGAACGACTAATACTGATAATTAATGTTTATTGAATACTTACACTATATGAGCCCATAGCTAACAATGGTACTCCTCTGATATCAATTCTTATTTGCATTAACAGTCTAATGCAGGTATAATTAATATTCTTATTTCCCTAATGGAGAGACTGAGAGTCAGAGAAATAGAGAAATGTAAGATCATTCAGGAAGAGCCACGATTTAAAGCCAAGCTAGCTGATGGTCCAAGCTTTTCCTAACAAGTCCAGAAGCAATGAAAACAAAATAACAGAGATAAGTACATGAGAGGTGCTAGTACAGAAGTGGAGAGAAAACTTTTCCTTGAGATTGGCATTGGAGCCGAGCATGTGGGTAAATGGAGTTTATCCAAGGGCAGTAAGAATGAAGGGACACTCTGTCAGGTTGAGGGAACAGCACATGTGTGGCCATAAAAGCATGACCCCCAGATCCAATCCAGTGTGACAGGGTGTAGGTTCAAGGAGCTGTGGGAGGTGAGGGAAGAAAGAGATAGTTAGGCAGAGGTCAATTGTGGCAGGCCTTGTACCATGCTAGATGTTTGATTTTATTCTGTAGCTTACAGCAAGCCACTGAAGTGTTTCAGGTGGATAAGTGACCTTATACAATTTGCCCTTTTAGAAAGAGCACCCTGTTGCCAGTGTCAAAAATGGATTGGAGAGGTCAAACTCTGGGAAGATGGTTTGGTAAAGTTTATCTGTGGGTCAGCCAAGAGTTGATAACTGATGTCAGCCAGCAACTGTGAAGATGGATATTATTTCTAGCAAAGACACTAGGGAGGTGAAATTAACATGGCTTGTTAAAGGAAAGGGTGCCTGGGGGAGAAATCCTAGTGTATTCTCCAGTTTCTGGTTTTAGAGACTGGGTGAATGGTGACACTATTGGAGGAACAACATAATTAAAGTGAAGCAGTACAGACAAATTGTTAACTGATACGCTTTAATTTCCTCATTTGAAAAGTGAGGAGGAAAATAGTATTTACCTCCTTGACTGTGGTAAGGACCAATAACTTGTCAAACACATAAGCCACTTTGGATGCTTCAGGAACATGCCAGAAAACTGACAGGTATCATGATGCCATGGGTAATGGATGTAATTTTGTTTCTCCTTCTCTTTCTCTCACAATAGTTAAGGGTATCAAACATTTTTGATTAAATTGTCACCACAAATAAACTGAACTTGGCAATATGAATTTAAACAAATCTGAAACATGTAACAGAAAATAAATGTTAGTCCTCGCTTTGGGACAGTGCACTATATAGCATGTTTTATTCCCTTTAATAGACACTAGGGTACTGTTTTCTTCTGTTTACTTTGTATGTGGGATATAGTTGAGGATAGCGAAATCTCACAGCTCCACCAAACTTCCTTGCTTTTACATTGTCTGCCATTAGCTATGACAATCTGGCAGGTAATTAGATGATAGCAACTACCCCAATATTGTGTAGCTTGAGCAGACTGGAAAAGGCCTATCATAGAATATCTTCAAGATCAATCCTGCAATCCAGGAACACATTATACAGAACTCTACCAGAATGGGTCTGGGCCCATCAGAGTTTTAGCTCGCATTTGTTTCAGTTTGGCTAGGTGCCTGACTGTTGCTGATTTCAGTTATAACGGATATAAAGAGAAAAGATGGAAAATGAATAAAATATAGATTGTTCATAAATTAATTTTTCTCTTCTTCTCCTCTCAAAGAGGATGCGTGCATCAAGGATATAAACAATATAAAATGCATTTTCCTCTTCCTACTCAGTAGTCTTTTAAATAATATATTGATTGGATATAGGATTACAGTAAAACATCTGTCTTACATGTTTTATATGAATGCAAAAAAAAAAAAATGGGTAATTGCATTACCTCAATAATAAATCTAACAAAGAGAGAAAAAGAAATACTGTTCCTAAAAACCATCTAAAATCCCAGATACCTCTAAATCCAAATACACCATTTTGGTTGCACTGTTTACTATAGTAAATAGAGGGAACAATTTGTTTGATGTGACAGAAAACAAAGAGAAGATATTATTTTCATTGCCTTAGAGTTAGGCTTTAAGCACAAAATGTGTGCTTTCATTGTAAAGCACTGAGAAGCTTAGAATCAAATAATGCATTATGCACAAATACTCATGTTTTGCTTACAAGTAACATTTACAAATTGTCATTCCTGATCAGTGTTTAGTAGAAATTAAATTATTTTGTCATTAAAGAATACAGGAAACTTTCATTTTTAAAAGCTCTCAAAACCTTTCTTGAGATTAGATTATTTGGCTAATCTTTATTATTCAGTCTCCATGTACTGTCTTCTTAACTGTAGATGTGAAGATATTCAAGTCTGCAATTGAGTGCTACAGAGAAGTTCAATTAAATGTGTAGCTCACTTTTAGGTGTCGGAAAGCTATCCCAGGGGTTTGCATTAGTTAGGTTATAGTTAAGCACTGTAACACATAGGCCTCAAAATACAAAGTTCCCTAAACTCAATGGACTTTATTTCTTGTACATTGGTTCTTTCTAATCTAATGTCTTTCTTCCAAATAAATGGTTCTCAACACTTTTTTTTATCTCGAGACCAGTTTACACTCTTAAATATTATTGAGAACTGTAAAAGTTTTTATTTACTTCTGTTATAGCTATGAATATTTATAGATATAAAATTAAAATAAATTTAAAATATTTACTAATTTCTTTAAAAGTAGTAACAAATCTCCTATGTTAACATAAGTAATGCATTTGATTAGAAAAAACTACATATTTTCAAACATATTTTAGTGAGAAGAGTGACATAGCTTTACATTTTTATAAACCTCTTTAATGTCTAGCTTAATAGAAGACAGTTGGATTTCATATCTGCTTTTTCATTATACTTTGTCACATCTTGCTTTGGTTCTAATATATACATATTTGCATCCCGTCTTATAGTGAAATACACTAAGCAAAGGGAAGAGCATCTCGTAGTCCTTCCAGACATTTGTGAATGTTTCAAATAATAGTAGATAGTCTTCTTTGAAGTTTCAAGTGGCAGTTTGATACAAGTGGTAGTTTTTTAAAGGTTACTTGCAATGTGGAGTCTAGGCCATATCAATGAACTTTTCATGGCATTTTACATTGAAATCCATTGATGTTTCTTGCACTTCAAATGAATCTTTTATCCTTGGATTATTTCTATGTGACGTGTTGGTCATCTGGAAAACATTGGTTTGCCGAGTTATGCAGATCTCCCAAATGTTACCTTATTTCATTATACAATATCAAAAAGTCACATCTGCTAATATCTCTGATTTTCTTGATGTCATTATGCAAATACTTTTGACTTCACAGACCCTCCAAAGGGTATCAGGGTTCCCCAAGAGTTTCCAGATGAGACTTATTGCACCACTGCTCCATACAATGATCCAAAGATCCTGGCTTCTTCCTGGCTTTTCTATCCTCCCTAAGACCTCATCAGATTGTCTACATCCAGCCAGTTGAAGGAGACAGATCCTGGATGGCACACTTGATTCTTAAAAATCAATTTCCCAGAAGTGACACACATTATGACTGCTAGTATTCCATTAGTGAGAGCTGTTTATATGGGCACATCTAGATGTGAAGAAGTGAGACAGGAAATGCAGTCCCTAGGAAATATTGTCTTGCTGCTAAAATGCTCTAACATTGTACTGTATATATATTGAACTGCAGGGGAGATTCTTTCAACCTCCGCGTCTTGACAATAGCATAGTTACTTCTTAAGGAAATCTCAAACCTAACTGAACAAAAGAGAAGGCAGGCCCTCACAAATGAGATTCAGTCACAATACTGCTGTGTTACTGAATCGCTGGGATGCAGTGTAGCTACAGTGGCTGCCCCTTGCTTCTGTTGATCCTTGTACTAACTATTCAACAACGGAGCAAATTTCTTCCTGAAATTTTATTAGAAGAGTAATAATTGTATATAGTGAAAATATGTAAAAGCCGTTTCAAAGGATATATAAATGAGGAGTATAAGTCTCCCTCCCTTCTAGTGCCTGATTCCCTCCTCTTCCCCTTGGTAAACTCAGTGAAAATTCTGGCATTTTCTTCCAGAACTTTTGTTAATTTTCTGAAACCACAAAAAGTCAAACTAACAGGGAAATTACTCAGGTAAGGGACATTGGGATTGCACAATGGGGCTATAATAATATTTCACATAGGTAAGCCAAGTTCCTTTCAAAATGTCTTTCCTAATGTGCAATGGCATCATAATTCTACAACTGAACTCTTGATAGATTTTTCAAGATGATATCACACATACTTCCTTCTGTAGATGTGTTTTGTAATTATAGAAATGATAATAAAATATAGTACTGGCTCTGTAATAAGATAAGCTTCCATACTTCTGGACCTTTTCCAAGCCTCTGTCCCACCTCTTTGCTACGTAGAATTGTTGTGCCATTATTTTTATTGCATATAAAACTTGTATCAGGGCCAATTCTGAAAAAAAAGAAAGCACTTGCACTAATAGAAACTAAATTTATAAAGCAGGGAATTCATTACATAAATGATGAAAGAATTGAGAAGCTGAACTTGGGATATTGAGGTAAAACAATCTCTTTTCCTCCCTCCCTCCTTCCTCTCTCCCTTCTCTCCTTCCTCCCTCCCTTCTCTCCTTCCTCCCTCCCTTCTCTCCTTCCTCCCTCCCATCTCTCCTTCCTCCCTTCCTTCTCTCCTTCCTCCCCTATTTCCCCTTCCCTCCCCTCCCCTGCCCTCCCCTCCCCTCCTCTCCTCTCCTCTTCCTTTCTTTATTTTTGAGACAAGGTCTCGCTCTGTTGTCCAGGCTGGAGTGCAGTGGCACAGTCTTGATTCACTGCAACCTCAAACTCCTGGGCCCAGGTCATCCTCCCAAGGTAGCCTCATAAGTAGCTGGTACCAGAGGTTTGCACCACCATGCCCAGCTATTTAAAAAAAAAAAAAAAAAAATTGTAGAGTCAGGGTCTCTCTATGTTGTTGCCCAGTTTGGACTCAAACTCCTGGGTTCAAGTGATCCTCCAGTTTTAGCCTCCCAAAGTATTGGGATTACAGGTGTGAGCCACTGCTCTCAGTCTTCATTCTTTAACTGAACAGAACTTCAAAACCCATAACTCTGTAGCACCGCTATGGAAATTGCAGCTGCCTCAACATCCTCTTCCCCACCATCCAGGAGGGTGCCAGTACTGGTGGAGGAAGCGCAATGACAAAATAAAAAATGATTAACCTGAACGGCCTAGCCAGTATGGTTGGGTGCCGCAGGAATGTTCTCTGGGTGGCCTTGGACTGACCCAATTCTCCCCACTTTCTCACGTGTAATTCTTAAGAATAACTGTGGAATACACTGGGAATGCAATATCCTGAGATAAGGAGAAACTGGCCTGTGCCGGTATAGCAAAGACTCTGTTCCAGTCACTTGTAGGAACAGGATGTCCTTCAGTGCTTTACCCCAGTGTATCCTGTTGCCCATGGGGTATAAAACCCATGGTAAGTTGCTTTGCAGGGGGCCTCACTTGTGGTACAAGTAGGACATGCACAGAAGAGACTCTTCACCCTGGATAGCTTTCCTGAGCCTTGAGAGATGATACATCATGAATTTTAGGCTTCTGCTGTCCCTTGCTGCCTATCTATAATAAGCCCACTTCATGGAGCGTGTGTGAGAGTTCTGTGTCACCAGACTCGGACAAATAGTAAAAGTGCAGCCCAAGATGCACTGGGCTGAAGTGATAATGGGTGCACAGTGAACCTGTTTCACAGGTGCCCCTTCAGTAAGTGTAAAGACTACTGGAGCAAGAAGTGACACTGACACCAATAGTGTACACAGGGACTGGAAATTTCACAGTTCAGGTGGTATCCACCCGGCCAGCAGAGTTGACACCATGTGGCAGGATTCAAACAAGCTCAACTCTTCTCTCTTCATATCTTAAGACTCTGGAGGGTAATGGAGACCGAGATACATAAGAGAAAGGAGGCTGGAGTCTCATACAAAGAGAATATGGATTTCTGGACCCCTGTTATTACAAGCAGGCAATATTGAGAACTCTCAAGGCAAACAATTACAACCTGATTATGAAGAGGATCACTCTAGTTATATTCCTAAAATGCAAACTATTTTATGTCATTCCACTCTAAAAATCGTTCCATTTACCTCAGTCTTCTCAAGATAAAGTTCAATGGCTGAATTTTCAAAGCTCTCATTAATATAATTCCTGCCTAATCCTCCAGCCTCACCTCTTACATTTCTCATCCTCTTTCTCTTGCTCTCCTGGCCACTGAAGTTCTCAGCTTTCTACCAGGATTATTTTCTTCTTCTCCAACTTTTTCCTGGCTAACTGTGACTCATCCTTTAGGTACCATTTGAAATATTGCTTCTTGGAGACTTTCCCCAAACTTTAGTTAAGTCCCAATGCTATGTCCATCTGGTACATGATCCATTATTACACCCATCACACCTCATTGCAATTATGCTTTAATTAACTGTCTTCTCCGCTAGGCTTTAGAATATATGACTAAGAAACCTGGGTCTGCCTTGCTTACTGCCCTGACCCTTGGGCCCAGGCCATATAATTGATTCTCAAAAAATATTTGTTGAAAGAAAGGAAGGAAGGAAAGAAGGAAGAAAGAAATGGTAGATTTAAATGAAAGAATAATGGTGAACAGCGAGATCTGAAGATCTGTAGAATATTGTTTCAAAGTGTCCAATGTCCAAGGATGCATTGATATTAAATATCACCCATTTTAGTGATATTATTATAATATTTATTCCATCTAGATGGCATGATATTAAAATCTTTGCTAAAGCAACATTTTGCTAGTCCCATAGATCAGAAAACTTTAAATCCACCTTAAATGGGTGATACAATATAACGCTGTTTACCAAGCATCCATCAACATTGCTGACAATACCAAAGTTGCTTCAAAGAACATTCTGTTGATCCAGAAGTTGATTTGTAGGGAAGTATGGTCAAAATTTAGCCAATAGATCAATTTTAAAGGGAACATGTCTTTTTTTTTATAAATTAGGATACCTCTAGATAAAAGCAAACATCATAAATGACGTGGATTTTTATGTCATTTTCCCAAGAAAGAGTAAAAATCAAAGTCAGATAAATGATATTTATAGTAGAGAAATTTATAAAAACATGGTTCTAAAATGCATCACATTATTCTGTTTTATATTGTGTCGGGAAGATTGAGGCTGGATGTGAGAAGGGCCTCTAACTGTAGGGTAAGCTTAAACAAAGGCACTGATGTAGGAAAGTTTATACTTGTCACATGTGCTCTGATTTCATAAAGAGAGAAAACTTTTAACTTTGAAAATATGTATCAAATTAAATTTGCTTGGGAAAAATATATATTGCATACACGCAATGCTAATTCTCCTTGCAGGAGGCTTTACTGCAATTTTTTAATGTACTCATGTATTTCACAGTATGGGGTTTTTGTCTGCTTACATTTCCCTGTCACTTTTTATAAAAACATCTTGCATTATTCAAACTGGAAAATAAATAATAAATCAAAACTAACATATGTTCTTTTCCATAAAAATTGTTGATTTCAGTGCCTTACAAAAATCTCACCAAGTAGCCATTTTCTAAATCTCATTTAATCACACTTAGATGAAAAGAAATCATTTCATATGTCTTTGCATATGTACATGTGGCTAAAAGGAAGTGGGTACAATATGTGATTTATCAGGGTGGGTTTTTAGAGTTGGGCATATGTAATTTTTTTCTTTTAAGCAACATTATATCTCCAATTAGGGAGTAACGAAATTTCCATTTCTTTGCAGCTTTCTCCCACATAAACACTTCAAATCTCAAAACTGTTCATTGGTTTTCTGACCTTTCCTGCTACATGCTATTAGAATCTTCTTTTACATTCTCTATTCATACTCCAGAGTAAACTATGTACAGGCACCTCCAGACATTATGTCTCTTAGAACTAAGGGCAAAGGCTTAGCCTAGAGATTATTCTCTACGGAATGTTAAAGCAGTACTAGATTAAGAGTTTTTGAGTCATTAGGTTCTTCATAGATGTCTGGTGTTTATTCCGATTAGAAATAATTTCTGTGTTTCTTCATTTAAAAAATGTCCTCCTCCCACTTCTTACCTCTTAACTTTCCGCATAAAATGATGGTTTCAACAACATTTTCTCATGAGCTGATAGTTTCTTTAGCTGAATGGGAAACAAGTTTTCTGATTTTTATCTGGTCTACCTCAATATATTTTTTTTGTTTTCTTCTTTATTGTATAAAGTCTGTACTGCTTCCTTTTAGACATTTACTGATACCTAAATGATGTGAGATCTTTCTGGGTGAGCAAAAGTAGATCTCAAAGTATAATTCTATCATTATAGAATGTATTAAAAGGCTATTCCTTTGATGCATTATCAATTCATTATTTTATGTAATATATATAAATGTAATGTGTGTATTACATTTATATATAGATGTAATATATTAATATTATATTAATTATATTAATAATATAATATAACAATATTATAACATTAATAATATTCATATTATTAATGATTATGTTAATAATCATTAATATATAAATGGTTAGCAGTGAAGACAGATAACAGGAGTGAAAGCTAGAGCACATGTTTTAGGCAGAATTACCTAAGAAGGCCTTCTTGAAGAGGTGACCCTAGACAGGAGACCTACATGAAGATAAGGAGTTGTCTTATTTTCTCACATCTCATGTCTAAGGTCATGAGAAGGTCTGAGAAACAAGGCTCTGGGCAGATAGAACAACACGAATAAAAGAAGCGAGAGAAGGATCTGCTTGCAGGTTTTGAAGAATAGCAGAAAGTAGAATGCCATAGAGGAATCTGCAAGGTATAGCAGGAAGAGAATGAGCTGAGGAGCTGGCAGAGGCCATTTCTGCCAGTGCTTTGCATGCCATTTTGTTAAATGTTTTCCTACAGATTTATTAATATATTATTATCATTTTAGAACTAATTTTCTGATCCTAAAAGGACTGTAAAATAAACTACCTAGGGATATATTATAACTATTCTCTTACTGTTGGATAGTTAGGTTGTTATATTTTCTCAATATAACGTCTTTGCACATAACACTTTGTCCTAATTTCTAGTTACTTATAGGACAGGACACTCTAAAGTTGCATTTTAATTACTGATAACATTTAAAAACAAAGAAAAGTTATAACTTTGTTGTGTAAGAAACCAATACAGAAAATTGATGCTAAATAAGCTTTCTGGCTAGTCAGATCTCTGAATCTAATTTGCTTAATTGGCTCAAAAGAGCATGATGCTAATGCAGTAACAGTTACAAGCAAATGGCTATGTTGGCTAACATCATTGCTGCTCAACCTAACCAGCTTCCATGAGTTTCATAGGTCATAGGTAACACTTGGCAACCGTGTTAATGGTACAGCACTTCGGGGTCATCATTATTAGAAAATTAATGCCAAATATATTCTTGTGGGTCACTCCATTCATATACACTTTTCCCTTTTTTATTTTCAAAACTCTCTTTACACCTTTTCACTTAAATTGATGACCTTTGACTCATTTTACTGAAGCACATTGAAGCAATTAAAAGAGAGTTTCCTAATTGTCTTAACACCAAATCTACCAGTCTGTCTGCATCTACATGCATCAGCTCTGCATTTTCTCCTTGCAACAGATTCACTGTCCCTCTTCTTACTTAAGGTCAAACCCTGTACTTCAGCACTGGTTTCCATCCTCTCTAAGTTACTCAAGAATTTTGCTCCCACCCTATCAGTTTCTCCCTCTCACTAGATTGCTTCCATCAGCGTACAAACATCTTCCAATAACTGTATTCGACAAAACCAATAAAAACAAATGAACAAACCTCCCCGGACTCCTCTGTGTCTTTTTTATTGCAGCCCTGTTTCTCAACATCTTACCGCAAGACCTCCTGAAAAAGCTGGCTTTACTATCTGTCTGCATTTTCTCACCTCCCCTCATTTAATAAAGCTTTCTTTACTATTTTTCCACCAAAACCACTTCTAGCAAAGTTGGCAGTAACTTTCTCTTTGCCATATTTAATATTCACTTTTTAATCTTCATCCTTATCACAATTTATCATCATCCTTCCTTGTCAATGTTTTAACCAAAACTCTAGAACACCAGTGCCCTGGCTTTCTTCCTACATTACAGGGCACTCCTCCTTAGTCTCCTTTTCTGGATCCTCTTTTTCAGACCTGAGAAGTTGCACAGCCCTGGAGCATAATTCTCAGCTCTCTTCCTTTCCCTAAGTGTCTCCCTTAAGAAATCTCATTCTTTAGTTTGCCTTTAATCTCTACTTACATGCTAATGACTGAAACTCATGTCTACTGTTCAAAAAGCATGTGAATTAAAGACTGACACATCCTATACCCTACTTGACAACACTGCTTGAGATGTCTAACGGGCAACCAAGACTTGATGTTGACAAAATAGAATCGTGGATTCTGCACACATACTACTTTCATTCCCAAACCTGCTCCCTGTCTTTCTCATGTCAATAAATGGAAACACCAAATTCTAATGCCTCGAGACTACAAACCTAGAAGTCAAATCTGATCATTCCTTTCCTACACCCTGCATCTAGGACATTAGCAAATTTTGTAGCACTAACTTCAAATGATATCAAGAATATAACTAGATGTAATCTTACATGACATTAGGATATATACTTTTCACTGCCTCCATTGCTACCTTCTCAATCAAAGCCAAAAGCATCTCTAACTTAGACTAAAGCAAAAATACCCAAACTGATTTTCCTCTTGCAGCTCTTGCTCCTGCCAGAGTTATTTTCATAACAGACATAGTGATATTTATAACTATAATTTGAATCATATCATACTTATACTTTTCAATGTTTTCTTACACTTAGAACAATATCCAAACTCTGTATGTTTTTAGAAAGCTGGGGAAAATTAGGAGTTATTTTACATTGCTCAGGTTCAATCAAATGTGAGGATCAACCTATAATGTTCAAAAAGTTTTTTAACAAATATCTATTATGTTCTTTTCAGTAAAGCATATTTGAAAAGTATATAAATGTTTTTAATAATGGAACAAGAATCAGAATCATAATGAAAAAGAATATTTGCCAGTGATTTAGATGTCTCTAATTTTGACACATAAACTAAAATTATACTAGGAATATATAGGAAAATGGAAAGTAAAGTTTTTATTCAGGGTAAAATATTTTTTAATATTTTCCAAAATGTATGTTTCCTAAAGAGAACATTTCAGTGTGAAGTAAACTTGAGTATCCTTTCTCTTAAGGCAATTTATCAATTAAGACAAACATAAAATTCCTGAGAACAGTAATTCTAGTGAATTTCAAAGACTGACTTTCCTTTATCTGGGAAGGGCAACCTGCTCAAGTAAGTGGACAGCTTCAGGAAAAATAAACACAGATGGAACAGACCCTGAAGATCTGAGGGGTGATAGATGTCACACGCAGACAGCCTGCACGTCCCACTCAAAATATTGTTTTTTTCATGTTGTAGTTTTCGTTTTAACACACCCTGGGAGAATGTGACTTGAAATTTGGCCAAACATATGGTATATTTAGATTATAAAATACCCTGTAATAATATAAAACTGAAACCAAATTTCTTTCATTAATATTACTTTGTATAAACATGTATGCTATTTTGTCACGAGAGCTTTTTGTAGTACCAATAAATTTATCATCAAAACCAATCCAATTTCTCCCTATTTCTCAATATGCAATTGTTTTATTCCCTTCCTTTCTCCATCTTCATGTCTTTATGTTTAGTAATTCCATAGTTGTCAGAGAAAATACTAGGGTTTGTGTTCATTTGCATTTTAGCTTGAGTGTTTGACAATGTTTTCCAAACAGGATCATGTTACATGTGCCCGGGTAAAGAGACTTTGATCTTACACAATACTCTAGAGAATGGAATCATTCAGAAAATAAAACACAACCAGGGAAGTGATATAAATCTGGAAAATATTATAACCCTCATAAATCACATTTACAATGTGTTTTTTTCACCTTTATAAAAGAAAACTGTAACACAACACTGTTAAAACTTACACTCTATTGCATTGGGAGTTATACCTGATGTAAATGACGAGTTGATGGGTGCAGCACACCAACAAGGCACAAGTATACATATGTAACAAACCTGCACGTTATGCACATGTACCCTACAACTTACAGTATAATAATAATAAATAAATTAAAAAAAAAAAAAAAAAAACTTACACTCTTTTTTTTTTTTTCTTTTTTGAGACAGATTCTTGCTGGGGTTCAGTGGCACAATCTTGGCTCACTGCAACCTCCGCCTCCTGGGTTCAAGCGATTCTCCTGCCTCAGCTTCCTAAGTAGCTGGGATTACAGGCACATGCCACCATGCCCAGCTAATTTTTTTGTATTTTTAGTAGAGACGGGGTGTCACCATGTTGGTCAGACTGGTCTTGAACTCCTGACCTCGTGATCTGCCCGCCTTGGCCTCCCAAAGTGCTGGGATTACAGGCGTGAGCCACTGCTCCTAGCCAATTTACACTGTTAAAAATCAATGGAATTAACGAACAATGGAATTAGTCACAGACTAAGAATGCTCATCTTTCTAGAGTTACAAGATTGTAGTGAAACACTCGTCTCATTATCTCATAAGCAATTAATACTTTATGTTTTGTTGCACTGAACATTTCATATCCATTACTGCTGTTAGATAATATTCTGTTAACTTTGTTTTCAAAACTATGCTTCTAGCTTCATATTTATTGAGGTATAACTTAAAGAGAAAATAATATTTAGCAGTACTAATTATTTGGTTATTTGACAATATTAAACTCAGCTATCTTCGTTTTTTGTTTTTCATTGAGAAGGAAACAAGAAACAGACAAGAAGAATTGGACTCATTATGCAGCACACTATGATGCCACAGTTAACACACTGTAGAAATGCATTAGAAAGTAAGTAGTGGGGGGTCTAGGTGTAAAAATTTTTTAATGGATTAATTGTACTCATAAAACCAGAGTGCAAAATCTTGAGTTCATTCATTCTGTAGGTTTCTGGTGAATTGAGTGTACTGGGTGTACCTTCCTGGGGGTCACAGCCTTTGTGAGTGCCTATGTAGCTACAGATCTCTTCAGAAGCAATTGCAAAGTGTGCCTGCTTGCGTGCTATTGGTTCCCCTCTCAGGACTAGTTGAGAGCACCAAACTCATTCTCACTTTTAATTTAAATAAAAGATTTGAGGACCTATCGCTAGAGATTTTTCTGTCAGAGTAGAAAAGAAAAAGAGTGTCCCTGTGGTATCGATATTGCTATTTTGCTGCAAAATGCCTAGTTTTTACACATAAGAAAGATGACATTTTTGACGTAGCTCCTAATTACTTCAGTTTTATATATTACGCTACCTCTGAGTGTGAAAACCCTGGAGTCCTACAATTACCACTAGACTCATTCCTCTAGCAGGTTGCATGTGCTAATGAAGAAAAAAGAAAAACTAATTATATTCTATAAATGACTGTTTATTAGTGAGTCATCCCCTTCTTACCCTTCTAAGATGCATTTCTGATTGCATCAGGCTGTATACACATTTTGCTTTATTAAAAATTAAAAATATAACCTATAAAGAGGAGGAAGAGAAGTGACACTCTAAGTGCTATGTTGAAACTTAAATATTTCAAAATTTCTTCATGCAAATCTCAATCAAGAAAAAGAGCTAAATAGCCTCATTTTCTCTGTATTGTTTTGCATCCATTAGCATGGTGTTTACTGAACATTGCTCCCTGGTGACCTATAGTGTACTGAACTACTAAACCAAAGGTTCAATTGCATTTTCAATGTAAATTTTAAGTACAAAGCAGAATAGAATAGGTTTGTCACCATATGAAAGCCATGAAAAACAGTCACTTATTTGCTCTTTCTTTGCCAAATAATCTGGATGCTAGAAACAAAGATAATTTATTTTGCTATTTAATATCCCTTGAGTCGTATTTTTAAATAATTTCCCCCTATTTCAT
This sequence comes from Theropithecus gelada, assembly GCF_003255815.1. Classification (NCBI taxonomy): domain Eukaryota; kingdom Metazoa; phylum Chordata; class Mammalia; order Primates; family Cercopithecidae; genus Theropithecus; species Theropithecus gelada. The sequence goes on along the minus strand of NC_037671.1, from coordinate 148,928,490 downwards.
CAAAGCATCAATTGTCCCGGAGTGAACCGACAGGTAAAAAAAATTGACATTCTGCCCTCTAAAGCAAATTTGTCAACTGCCAATCTTAATATAGTTTCCAAATGAGTCCCAAGGGTCACGTCTGGGTTACTATTTACAGTAAAGGGGGTGATTTTGACGCAGCCATCACAGAATTTATCAAAGACCAAAAGCACACCAGGGGCTGGGGTGGACTATGAGGAATTTGGTATACTTTTCAGGTAAATTTTAAACTATTTCAGGATGTAAGGCATGGTGCCCAATCTTCTGGCTTCCCTGGGCCACACTGCAAGAAAAATAATTGTCTTGGGGATCACATAAAATATACTAACACTAACTGTAGCTGATGAGCTAAAAACATAAATCACATAAAAAAACTCACAATGTTTAAGAAAGTTTACAAATGTGTGTTGGGCTACACTCAAAGCCGTCCTGGGTTGCATGCAACTTGCAGGCTGTGATTTGGACAAGCTTGACCTAAGGGGCCACTTAATAGGAAATAATTCCAGTGTGGACCAATTATTTCAAGGTTTTCAGAAAATTACAGTGGTTTCATTTTTTTAAAATTCAAATATTTTTAAATTTAAAGCCATGGAACTCTTAATGCAAATGTATTCTTGTAATTTTACATGGCTCCATAAATAATAAACCTATACAAGCATAGCTTTTTTAAATTGGGCATAAAATAAAAATTACTATCCTAGAATAATTTCCATAGAGTGGGCTTTAGAGACAAACAAGGATGGTAATTGCTTAGGTCATGTTCATATTTGCTGTTGTTTTATTTCCAGCAGGACACTATCTTGGAATGTTATTATCTGTGCTTTTAATTTTTATACTTATGTTTTGCAAACTTTCTCTTCTGAGTTAGTGATATCCTCATTGCTTCAAAGATAATTAGCATTGTTTTCGTAGGAATGCAAAAAGAAAGAAATGGTTGGTGCTTGATTTTTATTTTATTTTTCAAAAGAGCCTCTCAAAGACCGCATCAGAAATAATAGCTTTGAAACCAAAGCTTTTGATTCATGAAAGAGTAAAATGTTGCTGAGAAAGAAATGTTGGGTAAGGGAAACTGCACTTGGTTTATTTTTTACTAACAGATTGAAAAGAGAACAGATAAAACCATAAAAGTGGCCGGACGCGGTGGCTCACGCCTGTAATCCCAGCACTTTGGGAGGCCGAGGCGGGCGGATCACGAGGTCAGGAGATCGAGACCATCCTGGCTAACACGGTGAAACCCCGTCTCCACTAAAAATGCAAAAAATTAGCCGGGCGAGGCGGCGGGCGCCTGTAGTCCCAGCTACTCGGGAGGCTGAGGCAGGAGAATGGCGTGAACCCCGGAGGCGGAGCTTGCAGTGAGCCGAGATCGCGCCACTGCACTCCAGCCTGGGCGACTAAGCGAGACTCTGTCTCAAAAAAAAAAACAAACAAAAAAAAACAAAACAACAACAAAAAAAACCATAAAAGTCCATTTCCAGAGAGAACAGAGTAAGAAGTTGCAGTAATTGGGTCAGGTATGCCTTTGAATGAGTAACAGATCATCTTGTGAAGATGGCTGAGTTTCAGACAACTCTGGTTGTCTGTTCTCATCGCTCTTTAGGAGGACCTTCTACTAACATTTTACATGCATGGTGCCTATGAATCACCCAGAGGAAATAATGCTTGTTCATGTTCCAAAACTTTGCGGATGCTTGGGGGACTCTTCTGTTTGGAAGGACCCTCTTTCAATACCCATGAGATTTTTTGAGGCCCACAAAAAAGAAAATGGGGTTCTTGACATCCCCTGGGGAATCTGAAAGCGGTTTTAGGAATAGGGAAAGATGTCAAAGTAAGATAGTACAAATTAACACAGTTCATTCATAGAGTCATAGGAACTGTAGCTGCCATCTAGATCTTGTGGAGGGAAAGAATGCAACTCAGTTATGAGAGGAAACAGGAGAACTATTAAATGGTTTACATTGTTTTAACCACAAGGGTAAGGAAGGCCAACATTTGTGTGGAAATATGCAAGCGTAGTTGTAGTTTTCAACCAAAGAATATCCTGAAAATTAAGATCTTTAGCTTCTGAAAATTCAATTATAAAGAAAATAAAGAAAACTAGAGGCATGTCTGGATACATTTTGGAGTCAGATCCACCTTGGAGAAAGGCTTGGGGACATTTCTAAAAGAATTTTACCACACAAAAGCAGCATAATATAACTTGGGAATTAAAGGAAGAATTTAAGCCTAAATTCTCCTTAGAGTTCTGGGTAATCTACTTGGTTATTTCACTTGGTATCTTGGGTGGTATCAGCAGTAAGTGTTAGGTGATGAATTTGTTTATGCACAATTATCAAGATGTACCCTAGGATCCCTGATTCAAAGGATGGCCAGAAATCAAGAACTTACCTTGTGCCCTATGTCAAAGTTCCCAGTAATTAAATCCTTACAACTCAAAACATGTTTGTTGGCAAACAAGAATGTCATCACATAGCAGTTAGGGATGCAATAACTTAGGCCTTACTCTAAGAGAATCATAATCTATAATTAAAAAGATGTCAAGGTGATTTATATAAGGGTTAGTTTTCAAAAGCCCTAATTTGAGGTGACCTAATGCTGGGATTACTTTCCTTTTGCTTGCTACCACCGCAGAGTGCTGGAATTGACCTGAGAGATGTAGACCACATTATCCATGCAATAGTGGAGGAGAAGAAAAAGTCCCCAGCAGCTGTATTTGTAGTTCTAGACAATTAGTGAAGTCCACTCTATTAATATTTGATTTCATTCCAGTGAGCATCGTTCATGTGCCTGACATTTTCCTTGATCCAGGGGATACATAAAACATGATTCCAACACTGAAGAAGGGATAGTTAAAGAAACATGTAATTAGAAGATATTGATAAGAACAACTTGTTGCATTTGTTTTATGACACATCAAATGGGCTTATTTATAAACATCTAAAATGCTCTTAACTGATTCTGTAATTCCTCACTACTGTGTGGTGGCTCAGTGTCATTCTCCCGAATAACGATGATGCATGGTCTTTTAGCAAATTCAAGGAGAGATGGAAGTATAAATTCATATTACAATACAGTGTGGGAAATAATATCATAATCATTTATAAATTTATGGAGAGTTATTCAGCATTTTAAAATTCTTATTTATTACTTTTTTTTTTTTTTTTTTTTTTGAGACAGGGTCTCACTCTCTCACCCAGGCTGGATTGCAGTGGCACGACCTCAGCTTACTGCAGCCTCTACCTCCTGGGCTTAGGCAATCCTCTCACCTCAGCCTCCTGAGTATCTGGGAATACAGGTGGGAACCACCACAACTGGCTAATTTTTTGTATTTTTGGTAGAGATGGGGTTTCACCATGTTGCCGAGGCTGGTGTAGCTCAGGTGATCCACCTGCCTCAGCCTCCCAAAGTTCTGGGATTATAGGCATGAGCCACCGTGCCTGGCCTATTATTACATTTCAGTTCAGTAATCTGTCGTTTGACAATCACACGTTTCCCCAGTAAGTAAGGTTATACTGGCCTCAAAAGATGAGATGGGAGGCATTTCTGCTGTATTCTTAGAAGGAATTTGTGTATATTGGTAGTACGACATTCCTAAACATTTTTGAGAATTTTTCAGTGAAATCATGTGAACACAGTGTTTTTTTTTTTTTTTTTTTTCTGTTAAAAGGTTTTGATTAATGATGTAATTTATTTAATGGATAAACAGGTCTTCAGATTTTTAATTTATTTCAAGTTGTGGTATCCAAAGAATTTGTCTATTTCACCCTGATTTTCAAATATATTGGTTTAAACTTGTTCATAATGTACTCTCTCTCCAATCATCTACAGAGTTATTTGTCATATTAGCAAAATGTGATTTTACTTATTTTTTCATTTAATCACTATTGATAAGGACCTCCTCAATTTTATAAACACTAAAAGGCAATTTGGCTTTATCGCTTTTTTTTTCCCTATTGTATATGCATTGAGTTCTGCTATTGTCCTTGTTATTAGAAAGTTTCACTTTAGAGAAGTTTCATTTGTTGTTCTCTCACTAGCTTCTGGCTATGGAAGTTAAGATCATTGAGTTTTGAGCATTTCTTCTCTTTTAATATCTCCCTTTAAGGTCATATTTTTTCCTTTAAGCATTTCTGTAATTTTATACCACCAAGTTTTTTTTAAGGAATAAATTCATTTTTATTGAATTCAAAATACTTTCTAAACTCCATTTCAACCTATTAGGTCCATAGGTTCAGAAGCGTATTGCTTAATTTCCACACAGTTGCAGATTTTCTAGCTTAATTCTATAGTTGTCAGACAATACTTGCTGAATAATTGCAAATCATTCTATAATTTGACTATTCTACATTTTGAATCATTATATGATTGAATATTCTATATGCCTTTGAAAACCCTTTTGTTTGGTGGAGTGTAATATATATGTCAATTATATCAAGTTTTTTAAGTGTTTATATAGATATTCTATATCCTTATTGCATTTTCTGGATATATCTGATTGATATATCCAGAGAGCAGTGTAAACGTTTCCCACTGTGATTGTGGATATGGCTCTTTCTCCTTTTAATTCTATTAATTTTACTTCATATACTTTGAAGCTGTATTATTTTATTCAGTTAATGTTGAATTGCAACATCTTCATGTAGATTTACCTTTTTATCATTATGACATTTCCCCCTTTATCTTTAGTAATGTTTCCTGCCTTAAACATTACCTCATCTTATATTAAAATTACTACATCACGAATCTACAAAAATTACATTTGTGTTTACAGGAACAGATTCTTCCTTGTTCTTAACTCATAATTTAAATCCTATTTAAGGCATATCTCCTATAGACAACATACATTTGGGTTTTGTGTCTTTATCCAGACCAATAATCTTAGCAGCCTTTTAATTAGAGTGTTAGTACATTTACATTTAATATATTTATTGATATATTTAAGATTACAACACTCATCTCGATATTTTTTTCTTATTGACCCTCTCTGTTGTTCTTAGCATTTCTTCCTTCTTAGCATTGCTTAGGCTAATCAATGACTTTTGTTATTTAATTTTTCAGCTATAGTTAGTTTTTAGGAGTTATGCTCTCTTTTAGTAGTTACTCTAGAAATTACTAGTCCTGAACTATTATAATCTAACATAAATATTACCATTAACATTTCCGTAATAATGCTAGAACCTTAGAACAATTTAGCTCCTTTCTACCTTTTGTGTTATTGTTGTAATGAATTTTAATTTTCCAAATATTTACATCCCCAAAGATTTTATTGCTATTGTTTTGTGTTTAACAATACCACCTGTGTTATTCTTTCTATTATCTTCTTTCCTTCCTAAAATTCAATTTTTCTCTCTGGGGTGTTTTTTTCTCATTCTGCCTAAATAACTACCTTTAGTATTTCCTTCAGTTAAAGTTTGCTAATAATTATTTATCTTAGGTGTTGTTGAAAAATGCTTTCATTTCATCTTAATTGTTGAAGAATATTTTTGCAGGTTAAAGAATTCTAGGTTGGCATTTTAAAGCACTTTAAAGATGTCATTCAATTGCCTTCCTGTTGAAAGGTCAACTGTCAGTCTTTTTCTGTTCTTTTGGGTCTTTGGGTCTTTTATCTTTGTGCGCCTTTTATAATTTTCTCTTTAATTTAGATTTTTAATGTTTCTATTCATCTATACCTAAATCTGTTTTCCTTGATTACACTTGAAATATTAAAGTATTCTTGAATCTGTGGGTTGATGTTACTAATTAATTTTGGAAAACTTTCTGCCATCTTCACTTCAGATATTGCTTCTATCCAATTCTGTTTTTTTATCCCGTTAGTTCAATAATGTGCATATTGAATCTTTTGTTGAACCCACATGTTTTTGACATTCTTTTCTCTCTTTCCTTAGTATTTTTAACCCTTTTCTGTGCTTTAGTTTGGAAAATCTTAATAAATTATTTCTCAAGTTCCTTAATTATAAATTCTATTCTTTTAAATCTACTATTAAACCTACTTAATGAGTTCTTGCTTCTAGATATTATATTTCTAAGTCTTAGAATTTCCATTTCATTCTTTACATAAATTCCAGCGCTCGGGGGGTAAATTCTTTCTCTTTCAATGAATTAGTTCTAGTTTTCCCATTTATTTTCTTTAATATATTGTGTATGTGTTTTTAAAAATCTTTATCAGATAATTAAAATATCTGAATCATCTCTTGGTCTATTTCAATTGTGTATCTTCTTCTCTTTCAATCATTACATTCTTTCTTTTAGCATCTGTAATGATTTTCAATTGCCTGATGTCATGCACATAAATAAATTGTAAATGTCTAAAATAATGGTATCTTTATCCTAAGATGTTTCTCTTTTCTCTCAACTAGAGAGATAAAGTGACGGGTAATCAGCTTATTTCAATCAAGAATTGTGCTGAGTTGTGTCTGGATTTAGTTCTGGTAATCTTCAGTCTGTACTTGGTTTGCCCCTAGCTTGTTCTTCAGGTCTTTTCACATGAAAGTCTAGTTTATTCTATAGAGTCTTTCCCTGTCTTCAAACTAATTTGGCATGACTGCTGAAAACTTTTTGTTATGCATTTACAGAGTTTTCCATTTATATTTTTAGCCTAGTACAGAATTTGCCTAATGCCTTAACAGAAAAATTGCCTATGTGCTTTAGACCACCTCCCTCAAAGCTATGCTGATTTATACATTTGCCAAAAAATAGCATTCAACAGGATGTTAAGCCTGAAATCTTAGCCTCCTGCCTCAACTAGAAACAACAAATGCACCCAGGGTATAGCACGTTTACAAAGCCAGCTGATCTTTTTGGAATATAACCTTTTTTGAGTAGTCATTACTTTAACAGATCTCTGTTGTTTTCAACTTCTTGGTATCTAAAGTTTACAATATACATACACACAGAAGTACTAGATAAATTATACAAATATATATTTCTTGCTTTATCTCATGGTCAATTTATATGAGGATTTCGATAGTTCATATAAAACATTCTGGCCGAGTGTGGTGGCTCACGCCTGTAATCCCAACACTTTGGGAGGCCAAAGAGGGCAGATCACTTGAGGTCAGGAGTTCCAGACCAGCCTGGCGAACATGGCAAAACCCCATCTCTACTAAAAATACAAAAATTAGCTTAGTGTGGTGGCACGCACCTGTAATCCCAGCTACTTGGGAGGCTGTGGCAGGAAAATTGCTTGTACCCAGGAGGCGGAGGCTAGTGAGCTGAGATTGCACCACTGCACTCCAGCCTGGGTGACAGAGCAGGACTCTATCTCAAAAACTTTAATAAAATTATTTTTCCTCTTTTATTCATTTTTTTACAAAATAAATTTTGCTTTATTCTCTTTTTTCTTCTCTTAGTAGAAAGTGAATAAAAGAAGTTGGATTCTTTGGGGATGATGATAAATCCTTTTGGACATTTTGAATTTAAGGTGACAATAGAATTGGCCTGACACCAGCAGGAAGTTGGAGATGTGACATGTTAACTTAGCAACAAGGTCAAGACTGAAGATATGAATCTGGTAGACATATGTATAAAGATTATAGTTTATGTCAGTGAATGGCATTTTCAAGTAAAAGAATGGAGACAGAGAATAAGAACATTTCATGGACTCTTTTCCTCACTTTAAAGATATTAAAAGGAAATGGAAAATAAAGAAAAATGAATTTAAGAAATGAGGAAATAATCAGTTTAATTCAATGGAGTATAAAGGAAAACAAGAGAAAGGAGATGGTGACTGACTAAATTCTAACTGGTTGGTTCATTTCTAGATTTGGGAAAGAGTTACATTATATTTAATTATTAATAACAGGTCGAATATCTTTCCCTGCATCATCAGGCAAAAATCTGCTTTGATAGTTGGGAAATAAAAATTTTTCTAATTAGTTTAGTAATAGTTAATTGAAATTTTCTCAGATATATAAATTTTACAGTAAGAAAATCAAAATTTAAAAAAATGAACCCAATATATTGTCATTATAATATTTGTTAAATTTTATCTTAAATCAATTATTATAGGTAGTCTTTGTTTAATAGTGATTGCTCATATATTTTTATCTCATGAAGAAAAGTAAAGAAGAGTTATTTTTTCAAATAAAAAAGATTATAACATATTTCTCTGCACACCCTCTTTTTACATATGAGGTCAGAAAAGCAAATTTTGTTACAAGCATTGATTTGATTGAGCAAAAGAATCCAAATATCTGATATCTTTCTAAATGAATTATTCATTTTGTTACAGAAGAAATAAAACTGAGATTGTTGGAAACGTACATTATTCCACATTGCACTTGCATCTGGTTTTAAGGATTTGTTCCCTATAGCCTACGGTATATGACAGGTTTTATCTCCTTCCTGTCTCTTAACATTCACAAGAGTGCAATTTTATTCCCTAAAGCTTAAATAAGCCACATTATTACATGACTTTTTTATATAATAAATTTTTAAATTGATAAGTTATATCTAGATCTCTGAAGCAACTATCAAAATTATTAAAATATGACAGCTTTCTAGGATGTGTTCATTCTGAAACATACATTAGGTATAAATTTCTGTCACTATAGTGAAATCTGAGAGAGATATACCTGCATCCCCTAGTCCAAAGGGTTAAATAAAGACAAATTGTGTTGTTTTAAGTGTACAATAATCCCTTGGTTTATCCTTCATGCTCTGTAAGTTTATTGTTTTATTTGTAAAGTTAGGCACATCATTCACTAATGGTGCCCCATACATTATAAAAGTAGAAACATATCTGAAAACAGTAATATGAAGAAAAGTGGAAGTATATAATTTCAGCCTGAGTAATTTATAATTTTATCATATGCAATATAATAGATGTTTTTACAGACAATCAGAAGACCACTAATTTCCTTCCTTTTGTATTACTATTCAAAAAAAAATGTAATAAATTTTGTTCTCCCAGATGAACTAAATAGATTAATTACCATATTATATGTGTTTTCCTTCTTACTGCTATATACTTTCAACTTAAAAATTACTTCAGAACAAATAGCATATCTCTCCTGTGTTGAAAATAACTCAACTCAGTTGATGGCTGAGGTTAGTTCTTATTTCTCTCTATTTGATATATGATCAAGAGAACCACAATTGCCAAGAATAATACAACAGAATAATAAGGCTATATGAGGAATTGTCAAAACTATTAATTCAATAGCCCAAGTCACAGTTGATGCTCAAAGGCAATTTCAAACAGTTACCAGACACTTCAGGTTACAGACTAATTTTTTCTCAGTTTCCTTAACAGGACATCTACGAAAATATCAACCCAGGAAGTTACACACCGCTAAATGCTTTAGGATATTTAGTTTCAACACTAATATCTCATGCATTAGCATAAGCAGAAATAATTACAATTATATTAAATGTGTATGTTTATTTGCTATCATCTTATGTATCATTTTATATTATATTCCCATTATTTTGTTAATTTAACTATGATATAACATTTAAAAGTTTCTCCGGTGGATTATTTTTATTTTTCCTTAGATTTTGTGGACACTATAATTAAAATATGCTATTTGAAATAATAATGTTGGATTTTCATAGAATTTTCAATGAAGAAAATATATTAACTACATCCCTATGTATACAAAGAAAGCACAATCAAAAGGGTTAGTCCTGTGTATCACATTATTGAAATTAAGTCATTTCAATATGAATGTACACAGGCAGTTGGTTGATCACTATAATTTCCGTTTCACTCATAAGCATATGGCAGATAGTTCATTAGAAAAAGCAGAGAAGACAGCACAAAGTTCTAAACTCTAATCAGGTAACAAAAATTTACCTTAATGTTTTACCACATTTTATTACCTATTACCAATATCAATTATGAAGCCATCATCTCTTTACAAAAGATTTCATGGAAATAAATACACCTCTTTCACATATATTAAGCCCACAAAATTTCAACCCTGATTCTATTTCACAGACGTCTCCCTCAGCCTCAAACTAACTGATCCATTCATAGGTTAGACACATTCAAACTACTTTTTTTTTTTTTTGGTGGATTGAGAAAAACAATGGTTTACATTCTTTTAGTATTATCAGAAGTTTCATGTGTACCATTTTTGAGTTTCTATCTTTCTGTACATTTTTCCATTACCATTGCTTCCTTCTAGCACTGTATTACTTGAAGAATATGAGGCAGTTATAACAACTAAAGAATTAAATGGTATAAATACACCTTTTTTCAAACCCTTTGAACAGGAAAGAGAGGAAAACCCAGTACAGATAACTATATAACTTTGCCCTTTATGGTTTTCTTTTAGATTATTTGTTAAAAGGGAAATTATTAAATTTTTATGTGCTCTGCACAGCCTAGCCTTAGTTTATAGGATGAGAAGAAAATAAAAGATTAACTGTTTTATTGCCAAGGGATAGTCATTATCTGCCCGTGTACATTGGAAGAATTCTTAGCGCCCTGGCTGTGGTTTCAATGCCTGTGTCCAAGGTCATGAAGTCATGAGCTTTATTCTGTGCCCGCAGTCATCATGTGGAGCAGTGAACACAATTACAGAACATTTGTGCAGCCAGCTTTGCTCAAATCTCTTTCTCTCTTTTCTTAATATTAAACAAATTCTCTGATCTGCTGGATCATTTTACTCAGGCAATATGTCTGAACACCTGCCTTACAATTTTTAAGGTGATTATTTAAAATTGAAAATATCATTAAAAGTCATCCTACTGTGGAACTTCTTTGAAGAAAGTGGATTATAGAGTAGTAGAGATATATAAATTGGGCAAGGAATTCAAATCCTTGGAAAAGCGTGTCTGCTTTTCTTACACTGAGGCGAATGTGAGTTTTCAGCAGCAATCCTATCTGGGTCCCTCCTAGAGCCACTGAACAATTTCTTTTCATTGGTCACGGCACCTTCCTGAAAAGACTGCCTGCTAACCAGAGTGTGGGGAACGATGCCCTGCAAGAAACACAGAAATGGCATCCTCTAGGGAGATTTTGTCAGCCATGGTGAGGACTTGTCCACGTTCTGATCATAAATTTACACATTCCAGAAGCTTTGGTTCTCTCTCATATCATGATGTCATCTTCTTATTTTATCCTTCATCTTTTGTCATTGAATAAAAACAAATCAAGATGATTTTCACTTGATATAAAGCCACATATCACAGTTAAATAATAAAGAGCACATGCTGAGTGTTTTGTGGAACTCCCACATTTAGGATCATAAATGTGTATTACCATTCTCCTCTTCTCTCTCCTGCCAAAATATATAGCTTGACAAGGCCAAAGTAGTTTCTGAGGAATTTTCTTTAAAAAAATTTTTTTTAGCTGTCTTGGTCTTTTAAAGCACGCAAGTATCTCTAGGTTTTAAAAACATCAACATGTTTCCAGGGACCTTCTGCTCTAATACAGGGTAAGTAAAAGAGTATTTTTACAATTTTTATGTTTTGAAGTTTTAAATATGAGGAAGTACATACAAGTTTGAAACTCTCTCAAGAGTCAGAATTTGCTACTACCTCATTTTACTTATTTGTTGTCAATTGCATTCTAACAGAAGGATGATGGTTTTTGAGATCTGAAGTCTATGCTATTTGAGTAGTAAGGGCATCCATGTGAAAAATACAGTAGCAAGATACACACATACAGAGCACAAAAAAACTAAGTGAAAAAAGCAAGTATTTAGTTTTCCTAGCCTTTTTAGAATAAAGGGTTTATTTTATTCATTTCTGTAACATATTATATCCCTCTAGTAAGAATTTCATTCAACCAAAGCCCATTAACTGTTAAATTATTGCACTGCTATTTAAAATCAATAATGAAAATGTTTAGCAGAGTAATAAGCAAACTAAGTGATTTCAGAAATCTTCAAGATTTTTTTTTTAATTCACATTTTGCTTCAGAAATGTCTCAGTGGTTAATGTTTTAAAGTACACTGGTCACTATAATAATCAACATTTCACATTAGTTTTGCTTAAGAAAAAGTACATTTTTGTGACTCACTAAATATATTTTTAAGAGAAAAATGCACAAATATAAATCAAGACACCTTTCATTTTACTTTCATTGAGGTGCATCTAAGCAAGCAGAACAGGATGAGACTCTGCCTTACTTAGGAAGACACTTGCTAACACACTACTGATGACCCAGGCAAATTAGAGGTAAATTACCTTTGAGAGGTCCCCAGCCTCCAAATAGAAGCAGATAACAAACACATTCCACGTAACCCAGAGGACTAGCCAGACAGCATACTGTAGAGAAGCGAGAGAGAAATAACATATAATTAATTTGGAATCAGTCGAGTATGATTCAAATAAAACTTGAACTTTTGCACACCCAAATATAAGATTAGCGGGAAAGGTTAGATATTGCTTCTCTCTAAGGAACAGGATTAGATGTACGTTTATCTCTGTTGAGTTTTTTTTTTTTTTTCCTTTTCTTTCTTTCTTTCTTTCTTTTCTTCTTCTTCTTTTTTTTTTTTTTGACAAAGTCTCACTCTGTCACCCAGGCTGGAGTGCCATGGCATGATCTCGGCTCACTGCAACCTCTTTCTCCCAGGTTCAAGTGATTCTGCACTCTCAGCCTCCCAAGTAGCTGGGACTACAGGCGCGTGCCACCACACCCAGCTAATTTTTGTATTTTCATTAGGGATGGGGTTTTGTCATGTTGGCCAGGCTGGACTGTTTTTTTTTTTTTTTTTTTTTTTCTTACTGTTACAGACTCATAATATTACAGCTCAAATCTGCTTCAGGATAAATTTTTTGGTTTTAAGACAAAAAATAGTAATCCACATTTTTGTTTTAAGAGTGAATAATTATAGTTTCTAGACATCTAAAAAAAATTCAATGCTCTAACATACATGTCAGATAAAACCCACCAAAAGAAAACTCACAGTTTCCTTAGCAAAACCATCCCCATGTAGGACAATGTATAACCTTTTCCCAAGTTGTCAAGGATAATCTTCAAATCAGTCTTTCTGCCTCTGTCCCATTCTAATCAGCTTTCTCTCTTTGGTGTCTCCTTTTCACATCTCCATTCACCTTCTTATTTTATCATTTCACTATCTCCCATTACAGTGACCATCTAGCTAGTGTCCCTAAATTTATTCTATTTTCTCTTTAGTGTACCTTCTATAACGATGACAGATTTTCTTACTAAGATATAGTTCTCATCATTCAGTCAGCTAAAATGTATGAAGCACCCGGAAGGCAACATGTTAGCAAGACACTGAGAATACAGAGACCGATGATGAATTCCTCCTGAACTCAAATCAAGTGAGGGTGATAGATTTTTTAAAAATAGATCATTATTATACAGGAATCATAAAAATATATAAAGTCTGAGCACAAGGAAGGAAAATGAGAGGAGTACATAACCTGTTCTGGGAAAAAGAATCTGCAAAGCTTAACAAAAGAGGTTAAGAAATACCTTCCAGAAGAGATGAATCAAGCTTAAAATGAATGGACTTAAAAGCATGGGGGGTTGGAAGGGCTTTCATGGGAGGGTCCTGGAAACAAAGGAAAGAGCAGGTGTGAATTTTTAAAAAGTGGAACAAGGTGGTATCATGTCACTTCCCTTCTAAACAAATGCCAGTGGCTCCCATCCTTTCTAGGTGAGTTCCAACATCTTTAATTATGCTTCACGAACCTCCATGATCATGATCATGATCTTGAACCTTGTTATCTTTTGAGACAACATATGCGTTTCAGTTGATTTCTGGAGTAATCCTCGATTCCAGACACATATATTATTTGCTCTTCCATGTAGATGGAAAGTTATTTCCCACGTCTGTGCCTTTTGTGTATTATTGTTGGGGTGATCAGACCCAACACCAGGTTGTGGGGGTGACAAAGTCTGGCAGAATCAAAGGAATGAGAAAAGACAGTTTGAGAGAGAAAGTGGGTCCAGGGGGCCATCGCGAGTGTGGAGGTCACAAAGGCCCCAAGCTCTGGAAGCCCAGTCTATTTATTGGTGCTCAAACAAAGAAACAGGTGGTGAGAATGTGGGGGTTGAAAGGGCAAGCGTATGATCTACAGCTGTGATGGTTTAGTATTTCCTTTGAAGCATATGGAACATATTCTGCTACTTGAGATAATGGAGAGCAGGTTCTTTTAACTCAAGATACAATCGATCCTGGGAGGGCAAGGAACAAAGAGCTAGCAAGCCTAGACACAATCCAGAGCCATGAGCCCTGGATTCTATCCAAGCCACGAGGGGTTTTATGCCCTGGGCTTAGATTGTGGTGTGTCAGGGCAGCCTTCTGCCCTTTGGCACAGAGCTTGGTGTTCCAAAGGCCACAAGGGGTTTTAGACTCTGGACCCTGGACATGTTCCAAGGCTCTTTTACATTGTGTCAGACATGCAAGCCCTGCCTCAGCTTCTCTCAACACTCAGCTTTTCTCCCAGCAATTATCCATGTATTTTTGAATACTTTTACTTTCCCCTAGGCACTCTTCTTACCACCTATCATTTCTTTAAAAGGTTAATTCAAATATCACCTCCTTCATGAACAAGAATTTCCTGAGCCCTACTTAGTGCTGCAATAAATTTTGTTTCTCCTAATTTCATATGAAATGTCTTATATCTGATTATTTGCATATTTTCTCCAATGCACAATGGTAAGCTCCTTAAAAGACTACTTTTTAATTTTTATGTTCCTAGGTTCCTAACTTAGTACTTTGCACAAAATAGGTATTAAGACAATATTTTGTAAGTCAATGAATAAGTAGCAATATGGAGAAAATTGTATTATTTTCAGATGCAGAACCCATTCTTCCCTCTCAGACCCAGTTTTTATTAGATTACTATGATCATTCATGTAGTATGAGGAGTGAGAGCTCTATATGTGGAGTTTATGTAACAATAAATGATAACTCAACTGTTTTCTAAAGGAGGTGGTTTCATCTAACTGCTTAATGTGTGCATTGCTCAATGGAGTATAATGTTAGGGCAAACTAAATGATCCAACACAAAATATGGAATTTGAGAAGCTCTATGAGTTGAGGGCTGGATGTAGAGACAGAATCAGGGAGCCAAGCAGGCTGTAGCAAGAGAGGAACTTCAGTTATAGAACAGAGATCTAAGGAGAAATTTAAGTTTGTTTCAATGACTTAAGTGATTATAAGAGACAGAGAAAGCATGACTGATTATAATGTTTTATCATGTCCTTTGTGCACAATGACATGTTTTACCCATATTATTTATAATGGAGAGCTAAATAAACACCATTTACTAAAAGTAAAAGTTGCAGGATACTAAGATTTCAGCAATGGCTGATGAGCTAATGAGAGACACTGTATTACACATATCAAATTCTCTTGAAAATTTGTCGTTGGCAAGCATTCTTTCCAATATAGTATTTAAAAATGTCAATGTTGAAGCTTTTTAATTTCATAACTAAAATTATATTTTATGCTTATTAAATGCTAACCATGTTTATCTGTATTCATGTGGTATATAGGGCACAGTCATTACTTCAGTATATGTTGAAAATACAATAAAAATTTGGAATCTTCATTTATACTTAGTTACTTATATTTATGTGTATGTATAAATGTAAATTATACTTAGTTTGGTTAAAAATCAAGCTGAAAAATTTAAGTTTTAGTCACCAAAATTAATAATTTTACAAAACCATATGACAGGTAATGGATTATATGCAAATAACTAGCATATAGAGAATAAGAACTCAGAACCTAACGTCTGGTTCTGTCACTTTATGCTCTTTGGCTATCTTCAAGTGATATGACCTATTACAATTAAGTTTACTTAAATATAAAATAGGCTTATTAGTAGTAGCAAACTCCATGGCTTCAGTGAGAATGGAATGATCAACTGTTGAAAAGTACACAATACTTGAATTTTCATTATATGTTGTCATTTTCTTATGACGGTTATGTTACATCACCATCTCTTCCTGTTAAAATAATAACCAGTAGGGTCGGGTGCGGTGGCTCAGGCCTGTAATCCCAGCACTTTGGGAGGCCGAGGTGCGTGGATCACCTGAGGTCAGCAGTTTGAGACCAGTGGACCAACATGGCAAAACCGTGTCTCTACTAAAAATACAACATTAGCCAAGCATCGTGGCAGATGCCTGTAATCCCAGCTATTAGGGAGACTGAGGCAGGAGAATCACTTGAACCCAGGAGGCAGAGGTTGCAGTGAGCCAAGATTGTGCCACTGCACTCCAGCCTGGGTGACAGAGGAAGACTTCATCTCAAAATGAATGAATGAATGAATAAATAATATAACAGTAATCCCCAAAGACGGTGTGTCATTCTGCCACCCTTGCTGGAAGGCAGTGGTACAATCTTCTATCACTGCAGCTTCAACTGCCCTGGTTCAGGTAATCCTTCCACCTCAGCCTCTTGGGTAGCTGGAACTACAAGCATGCACCACCATGCCTGGCTAATTTGTTGTATTTTTTGTAGAGCCAGAGTTTCACTATGTTGGTCTCAAACTCCTGGGCTCAAGCTATCTGCCTGCCTCAGCCTCTCAAACTTCTCATATTAACTGATATAAAACATTGGTCTATTATATTGAACTTGCAAACTAGACTTGTTTACTTAATGCCACATATTATTCATTAAATTAAGGGTTTTTGATATATTAATGCCATTATTTATAGATGAATGCTATTTCATGAAACCAACGTTTCACTAAAATAACAGTTTATTATTTCTAACAGCACAATACATAATTATAAAGCATTTTCTATATCTTATTTTACAAGTTGCTTTTTAAAAAATATTTTTATTTATTTACTTACTTTTTAGAGAAGGCATCTCACTCTGCTGCCCAGGCTGGAGTGCAGTGGTTCTATCATAGCTCACTGAAGCCTTGAACTCCTGGAGTCCATGATCCTCCTGCCTCAACCTCTTGAATAGCTAGGACTACAGGTACGTGCCACCATGCCCAGCTATGAGTTGCCTCTTGACAGTATTTATTGGCAATTATTTTGGAGCAGAAAATAATTTTTTAGCCCCCTTTTTCTAGAGCAATTCAGAAGGATATGTACATAAAGAATATAGCAAATGTGCCTTTCATATCCTTGCATTTACTTTCATTATTTTCACTTAATTGTATATTTCATTACAATCCAGTTAGTCTCACAATGCACGATACTTCATTACAGATTTACCAAAAAAAATGATCACTGTCACTGGTGTAACCCCTTTAATGAACATAGAAATCCACACTAGTGCTACAGAGGGTAATTGCTACTTGTGCATCACTATCCAAAGGCAGGACTTTATCTAATTTATCTCATTTAACTTTCCTCATTAATTTTCTCTCATTTATCTTTCTTATCCCTCCTATCTTAATCCTCTTATTTTCTTTTTTTAGTCTTTTCTACATTTTTTTCTTATTTTTAGTAGCTGGCACTCATCTTTATCAAATATCCTGTAATTGGATTTTGCCTAGTTGCCTAAACATTGATGAAGATTTTGTACTGCCTTATAATTTGGCCTATGCTTTTTGTCAATAAACCTTATTGTTCACCCTGCTCTTAAAATTACTCAGCATAGTTATTTAAGAGTATAAAGATCAGTACAAACTTCTTCCCGGTTGCTACAGCTGGTTGATGTGATATAATTGACAATCATGCAGTTTGAGTGTAATTGGAAAAGATCTTCTGCCCTGGAGAGATGGCCTAATATAATAACAAAATATCACAATTGCTAGATACCACCTAACTTGTAGTTTTCTGCTATAAAACTGATCTTGTTTTAGCCTCATTTTTTTCTTGTGAAGAAAATCTTATATTTTATGTTTCAGATAGAAACTTTGAGATATTATCTGTGATGAGAGAAAAATTCTATTGTATGATAAAATTCACTTTTAAGAATTGATTTCTGAAGCACCAGGTGAACCATTTGAGAGATTAATTGAACTTGAGAATCCAGTTCTCAAGCTGAAATGGTTAAAACTATCAGCTAAAAAACGTAATTGAATCATCATGACTTCCTGTGGTATTTGTGGCTCCAAATGATGAAATCAAATTAGCTATATAAGATAAAAATTAGTTAAGGCTGTTAATCATGAAAGGCCAAAATATTGATTAGGTTCAGAGACATGGCCCTATTATATGTCAAGGGTTATACAATAATTAGAAAGGTAGAACAAGGTAGTATACGACTAAGAACTTAATTAGAAAAGGAGGTGAGTCATGAATCAGTTCACATTTATTAAATACCAGCTGGATGCAAGTGACTTCAACAGAGGCTACAGGGAAATATTACAGGATATAATTGAGTAACTCTTCTAATGTTATTTATATTTATCAATGATTGGCAATTAATGCAAACTATAGGAATGTTTTTAGGTATGATTGTTTCTACTAGGATGCAAAACTAGTACCAGCTCACCGATATCACAGATATCATGCTGCTAATTTTAATGCATATTGAGACAGCCAAGTAAAAACGAGTCCCTGGAGAATACCCAACCGGCCTGAGCACTGGGAGGATGCGGGGGAGCCTCGGGAAGTTCCCGCCTTTTGCAGTGGGGAGGAGGCTGGCTCTCTTCTTCCGGTGCGGTAAACTGGAATTCAATCTGTGAGGCGGGAAACCTACTAACAGGACTCTCTTGCTTTGTTGAGGGTTCCTGTTTCCCTTTTTTTCCTTTTTACCCAATAAACACTGCCCTACTCACCCTACAATATGTCCGCATGCCTAAATTATCCTGGGTCCTCTGACAAAAACCCGGTTTTTTCCTATAACAATAATATAATCAGTTCTAATGAAGTACGATAGAAGCATTCCTAAGGAACACTGTATTAACAAATCTTGTCTTAAAAACAACTTCTGGCCAGGCTTGGTGGTCATTCTTGTAATCCCAGCACTTTGGAAGGCTGAAGTGGGCAGATCCTGAGTCCAGGAGTTCAAGACCAGCCTAGGCAAGAGGATGAAATCCCATCCCTACTAAAAATTTGCTGGGCATGGTGGCTTGTTCTTGTAATCCCAGCTATTCAGCAGGCTGAGGTGGGAAGATCTCTTGAACCTGGGAGGTGGAGGTTTCAGTGAGCCAAGATCACTCCACTGTGCTCCAGCCTGGGTGACAGAGCAAGACCCTGTCTCAAAAATAAAAGAAAAAACAACAAAAAAAGACTTGTTTAAGCAAGAAAAAGCTTTAGAATTTTAAAGAATTAGGTGTTTTAATATTAACAATAAAGGTGTTTTAATAGATATAAATGTATGATCGTAAAACAAACATCCCTGGTCAAAATGGTAGGACAATATTTACCATTTGCACAAAGTTAATTATATTTTCCGCTTAATTTTCTCATCTCCAACAGCAGTAGCATTTAATCTGCTTAGGCATTCTCATCACTGTCTTATTCTTTTCCTATTGTTATGATAAACAAAAAGCAAAAGTGGCCCAAATAAAGCAAATTATTTCCTTTAGGACCAATGCCAGTCTACTTTATGATGTAAATCATGTGTTCTAATTCATAAATCCTGTTACATCTAAATCAAGCTACATAAACCTGTCCCTTAAGAAAAATACCTACATAAAAACACACTATTATTATAACTTCTAGTTTGTCAGGGATAAAGGTTCTGATAAGGTTATCAGCCAGAGTGTGACAGAAATCCAGTTCTAATCATAGATTATGCTGCAGATCATAGAGGAAGTCAGATTTCTACCTTCTCATTTTTTACCAATGCTGCTGTCATATGATCAGGCTTTCTTGTGATTTTATATTTGCATAGATGTTTTAATGATTAAATTTAATTCATTTTAAAATAAGATGTATTGTTTTCCCCCTTATAGAAATTTCTTATTATAGAAAATATTTAAAATTTTGAGCATCAGAAAGGGAAATTGAGAAAATGCTATATTTAATATAATCATCAATATCATTTTAGTATACAGGTTTCCATTCTTTTTCCTATGAATATATGGTCTAATGTGTGTTTAAATAAAATGGAAATCTTGCTCTGTATTCTGTTACCCGATTTTTTTCAGTTGATTAAAGCGTCTCACTAAGTGTTCTATAACATGTGCCAGTTCAATCATGCACTGTGAGTTATTCAACTACTATTATTTATTTCAACTATTATTTAACTTTTTTGTAATTTTCTTGCTTATATTATGATCAATTCCTAGAAATTTCCATTTTGCATAAAAATGGTTAGTTTAGTAAGACATATAAACTCTTTTGGAAATCATGCCTGAAAATATTTTGCTTAAACACTATTCTTAAGACAGACTATGAATGTTAGAACATCCAAAGGGCGTAATTTTAATGAACATATAAACACGACTTTTAAGTTTTATGAAACTCCAGATAAAAACAGTATCCCAAAGGTATTCCATTTTCTTGAAGTAAAAAGTGAAAAATAATTCCCTTTGATTGAAAAAATAATACTCATACAGCATGAAAACACCCGTATATGACTAATTGCTTGCCTTTGCTGGTGCAAAACATTTCATGCCAAGATATTTACATTTCTATAGTCCTAAGGCTGGGAGCATGCCACCGAAAGTGCTTTAGACACCTATAATTATAAATTAAGTTATGTAGAAACGTTTCCCTGGATGTATGCAAATAAATTAGAAATTTGAACATCAACAAAACCTAAAAACTAGTGAAAAATACCAAACTATACTTTTAGATGCTTATCCTTAGCAAACTAACACAGGAATAGAACATTAAATACAGCATGTTCTCACCTATAAGTGGGAGCTAAATGATGAGAACTTAAATACAAAGAAGGAAACAGCAGGCATTGGGGTCTACTTGGCAGAAGAGAGGGTGAGAGGAGGGAGAGGAGCAGAAAAAATAACTATTGGGTACTGGGCTTAATACCTAGGTCATGAAATGATATGCACAACAAACCCCCATGACAGAAGTTTATCTATTAAGACATCTTCATGTGTACCCACCCACCTAATTTGAAATTTAAAAAAACCAAAAGGCCTAGGGACAAGTTTTTTTTTTTTTTTTTAATAATCATATAGTGATTTTTGTTCATGTATATTTGTCCTTATAACAAGGCTCTAAGATGTAGATGTGTAATTCATAGATCTCAAAATGATGAATAATAAGAAAATAATCTCCAGCAAACTGTTGAAAAGGCAACTTCTCATTGTCACATGTTCATCACTACTTGTTTTTAGAAGTGCCATCAAAAGATAAACTTAATTTTGGCCAGTCAGCAAATAATATGAGTCATATTTATTGATCTATTTGGTTTTGGACATCTCAGTTTTAGAATTCTAATAAAAGGGGCTTTCCCTATGTTGAAGTTTCTTGGATTAGCCCAATAACACTAAAAAAATTCAATAAAATTGTCTCTAGTTCTGATTACCTAGGTATTGAAAGATGATAGTCAAGATGTATTATAATACAGTTTTTAAAAAATTAGGATCATGTAAATTTGAAGATTTTCATATAATACATCTGATACTCTCTTTATTCTATTGCTTTAATGCCCTCTTCCTGGCCTACCCCGACCTTCCACACACACAATAGTAGGCTGGGAAATGGCCCACTCCAAGATATTCACATGCTAATCCCTGGGACCTGTGAATGTTACTATTATAGCAATAAATAAATAAATATCTAAAAAGTCTTTGCAGATATGATTAAGTTAAAGATTTTGAGATGAAGAGATTATTTTGTATTACCTGGGTAGGTCCAATGTAATCACCTGTATCCTTATGAGAAGGAGGTAGATGGCTATTTCATACACAAACAGAAACTGATGAGGATAGAGCAGAGAGGGGGTTGCAGATGTGGACTTAAAGACTGAACTAATTCACTACGAACCAGGTAATCCCACAGTTAACAGAACCTGGAAGAGGCAAGGATAGAATTTTCCCCCAGAGACTCTGAAGTCTCTATGATATCTGCTCATTGCTACAGATTTCAAACTTGTGAACTCCAGAAGAATAAATTTCTGCAGTTATTTTGTTGTTGTTGTTGTTTTTAGGTGGAGTCTCATTCTGTCGCCAGGCTGTAGTGTAGTGGCGGGATATCGGCTCACTGCAACGTCCGCCTCCTGGGTTCAAGCGATTCTCCTGCCTCAGCCTCCCGGGTAGCTGGGACTACATGCCCGTGCAACCATGCCCGGCTAATTTTTGTATTTTTAGTACAGTCAGGGTTTCACCATGTTGGCCAGTATGGTCTCAATCTCTTGATGTCGTGATCTGCCAGCCTCGGCCTCCCACAGTGCTGGGATTACAGGCATGAGCCACCACGCCCAGCCAATTTCTGCAGTTTTAAACCACCAAGTTTGTAATGATCTGTGGTAATTTGTTACAGCAGCCATGGGAAACTAGTACACCCACCAAAATCTCTCCCTGCCTAACTTCTCTGTCACTAAAATATAATGCTGAAGAGTGTAATATCTAAATACTTGTGGAGTAATGTAATTAATTTCAAAATTGATTCCCTCCTTTTGGGCAATTACATCACTACTTCAGAATCAGTCCATTGCTAATCTTTAAATGGCAAGCAAATAGAAATTTTTTTTTGGTTATTTGGCTGATGTAATTACTGTGAAGGTCTATGACAGGAAATGAAGTACTCTTGTTTCATAAGCATCTCTGCAAATTCTCAGTGTATTTCCAACATTCTAACAATATAAGACTTTTTTGTTTGTTTTTAGAATAAAGTTCTAGGATGCAGAAATAAACAAATTTAGAGTTCTGAATATTTCCAAACTTGTAAGAAAAATTGTCAAAATGAATTAAGCACCTAGAAAAATATCCCTAATCAAATAACTTTTTATTGCAACAAACTTTGAAAGCAAAGCAGGAGAAAGCAAACGATAATCATCAACAGTATGATGGTGTAACACTTTTTAGTTAGGATAATGAATTACATGATATCATCAAAAATATTAAAATTCTAATAGCCAAGTAGCAGCTCTACATTTATCAGCTGTCATTGCTGCCTTAAAAATTGGGAGAGGGTTTAAATTACTAATTGTTTATTATCTGTCATTTTAGTTTTCATACCAAATATTCCTCACTATGACTTTCTGACAAATTTTAACACTATAAATGAATAGTGCTATATTTGGCCCAGAGAAGTGAGTGAAGAACATCACTTTTAGCTATATTTTCAGATTTTTATGACCATTTTGACCACTTCAAAGGCATCTGTGATTCTTATTAACTGATGTATCCTGGATAGCTAAAAGTGTTGAGTCCTTTACTCTTATGATAAGTAATTAATTTTAAACAGAAGTATTATTAATCATATATTTAATTATAGTTTTTCTACTGTGCTTCATGAAAAAATGCATGGCACTCATAGACAATGATACTATTTATAAGGTACACCAATGTAAACAAAAAAGATAGCTTGCAGCAGCTGAAAGTGACTAACCCAAGGACTCTAGCCACCCCTGGTTCCTCATGAGAAGCTCAACATCCCAGCACATCTGTAAACTATTACCTGTGAGACTACTGGGAAGGGTTTTGCTCAGAAAAACATATATAGTACCAAATTTATTTTCAAAAAGATAGGCTTGCTAATGTATCAAAAATGGTCTGTCTGCTCAATCTGCTCAATAGGGTAACTAGAGTTCCCCAGGAGTCTGTATATTCTATAATCACCTAAAATGAGCTTCTGAATATCACGTCGCTGGTCCAATTAATTGCTCAGCAATGACAGATAATGTGGACAAATCAAGGAGGCAATGCTCACTCGGTTTGCATTTCTCTTACAGAATTCTAAACTAGGTGTTTGAGTTTATTTATTGTTGTTTTTTTTTGTTTGGTTTGGTTTTTTGAGACAGGGTTTCACTCCCTTACCCAGGCTGGAGTGCAGTGGAGCAATCACGGCTCAATGCACCCTCCACCTCCCAGGCTCAAGTGGTCCTCTCACCTCAGTCTCTTGAGCAGCCGGGCCTGGCTAATTATTATTAGCCAGGTGTGTACAGGTGTGTACAGCCATGCCTGGCTAATTACTATTATTATTTTGTAGTTTTGTAGAGACAGGGTCTTGCATCTTATCCAGGCTGGTCTCACACTCCTAAGCTCAAAGGATCTGCCCATCTCAGCCTCCCAGCGTGTTGGGATTACAGGTGTGAGCCACCACACACAGAAAGTATTTTTTTTTTTTTTTTGTATTGCAAGTGCTCATGTGGAGAGCGAAGTTTCAAATTTAAATAAATTTTTTGATGGTACATTATAAATGATTAATATGAATTAAAGCTTTTCAGCTTTGTATTTCCCCCATTTTAGAAGCATATATATTTTTAAGATCTAACAGCTCTCCAGTGACTATCACAAAAGCAGGGTTTCAATCTATTAGTATCATAATTACTTTGGTAAGATTCATTAAAGAATGAAAAACAGGCTGGGTGC
This sequence comes from Theropithecus gelada, assembly GCF_003255815.1. Taxonomy (NCBI): domain Eukaryota; kingdom Metazoa; phylum Chordata; class Mammalia; order Primates; family Cercopithecidae; genus Theropithecus; species Theropithecus gelada. The sequence goes on along the minus strand of NC_037671.1, from coordinate 148,904,178 downwards.
TGTGGCTTACGCCTGTAATCCCAGCACTTTGGGAGGCCGAGGCAGGTGGATCATAAGGTCAGGAGATCGAGACCATCCTGGCCAACATGGTGAAACCCCGTCTCTAATAAAATACAAAAAATTAGTCGGGCGTGGTGGTGCATGCCTGTAGTCCCAGCTACTCAGGAGGCTGAGGCAGGGGAATCGCTTGAACCCAGGAGGCAGAGGTTGCAGTGAGCGAAGATCTCACCACTGTACTCTAGCCTAGTGACAGAGCAAGACTCCATCTCAAATAAATAAATAAATAAATAACCGTTTTCACACTTTGATGTACTTTTGACTGCACATAAGAAAATATTGAATTACACGTGGTTTAAACACTATGTTTAAAAAATTTCTCATATATAAAGTCTGGAAATGGGCTGCTGTTGGCAAAATGGCTCAATCAGAGCTCTAGATCTATACTTGTGGGATTTTCTTTCAGATCTCCGCAAAGTAACACATTAGGCACACAGAAAGGCACTAGGCAGGAGATAAAACCTCCTTTACTTCTACAATACTCTGTTCTTCCAGGAAGGAAAACTCTTCCTAGAAAGGCGAGATTTCTTACAACTCGTTAGTTGAAATTTGTAACAAGCCTACCCCAATTTAAACCACTGGCAAAAGTTTGGGATTATTATGGTTGCTTAATCAACTGTAATGCCTCCTTTGGACCTGCAGGACGATTTGATCTGCCTGAGAGCTTGGCTGTTCCTCTAAACACCTGGAGCAAATTAGGATTCTGTTACCAGAGAAGAATAAAGGTATCTGCCACTACAACCTATACACAGCTTTTCTGTTTCATTCTGCTTTTCTTTAATATGTAAAAGTGAATTATTCGTATTTTATATTTTTATGAGTCTCTTGTTTTCTAGAGAAACACCCAACCCTTTGCTTCAGTAAAACTATACAAATTCAACTAAATAGAGAATTAATTTAGCAATCATAGTTTTCCCTAAGTAAATATTAGATTTTAGATCTTTTTTATTTATTTATTTTTTATTTTTTTATTTTTGAGATGGGGTCTCGCTCTGTCACCCAGGCTGGAGTGCAGTGGTACTATCTCGGCTCACTGCAAGCTCCGCCTCCCGGGTTTACGCCATTCTCCTGCCTCAGCCTCCCGAGTAGCTGGGACTACAGGCCCCCACCACCATGCCTGGCTAGTTTTTTGTATTTTTTAGTAGAGACGGGGTTTCACCGTGTTAGCCAGGATGGTCTCGATCCCCTGACCTTATGATCCGCCTGCCTCAGCCTCCCAAAGTGCTGGGATTACAGGCGTGAGCCACCGCACCCGGCCTAGATTTTAGATCTTAGTCTATGAGGAACACCATGAAAAGACAAAAAAGCAAACAAAAAAACAGATGAAGTGTGTTCCAACCAATCAGCAAGATTCAACTTAACCAGTAAAGAGAAAAATATATGTAGAATAATATTAGATGTCTCATTGGAAATTTCATACATCTGTGTTTTGAGAAAGATGAAAAAAATATCATAATGTTAAGAATAATAGAATAAGGTAATCAGGAACTTTTAAAGACCCCAAAAAAGAAAGTTAATGATATTTTTGAAATGTATATAATTATCATTTACTAAGGTATGGTAGATGTGTGGTAGTTGTAAATTTTGTTTGAATAAGCATAGTCTACTATTTTTCCCTTTTAGAGTTGGAAAAACAAGTGGTTTCCTTTCATCAGAGATGCTTTAATCTCATTTTAGCTGTCCTATCACCCAGTCTTCATTTCAAATTCAAAGCAATTCTAAGAATCATGTAAACAGCTTCTAAAATATGTAAATTATCTTAATTGGGAAATATGAGACATCAATCAGTAGAACCTTAAACAGATCTATTCATTGTGTTTGGCTTAAAAGTATCCAAATACAGATACAGGTCAATCAATCTCTCTCTATATATAAAATCTTGTTTTAGGCAAACACATTAAGAAATCCTCATTCCTTTTGGGTCTTTTGTATGGTATCAGATTGTAAGTGTAGGTTGAGTCATACAATTTTTCTAAACATTTTAAATTGCTACAATTCAATTTCCCAATTTGCTTTTATGTAAAAAATATTTCTATCTAAATTTTTACTGGGTGCATATTTTTTTCTGCCTACACAAGTGACAGGTTAGGCATTTATCAATATTTCATGTGATACCTGTCTTCTAAATACCTGTCTTGGTTGGATACCGTCAAGAGCAAAAGCTCACTCTTACTATATCTAGTGAATTTTCAGTGAAACCACTTTTGCATAAATCATAACAGTGAGAAAATTATGACAGTGAAAAAGATCTGACCTAACTGACGCCATCTTGCTTCTAACTTCCAAGCTGTTCATTCCTGAGAGTGGGCTCAACTAACTTTGGGACGAACTCATTTTATAGTTTAACTTTGAAATAAAGAGGACAATAGCCCTTTTCCAAAACAAACCCCCTTCTTGCCTAGGGACCAGACTGCCTTTGTAAAACTAATAAATGAGCCACAAATTAGAAGTTACGGCTCAGGAGTCATGCAGCTAGATGCCATAAGATCACTAATCTCCCAAATTGCTCTAATAGACAACATTAATATTATAAAACCTAAGATTCATGTTTGAAGTATTTTTCAGACTCTGCACTGGTTGGATCAGGTGGTGCCACCCAGATCTATAGACTGGCTTATCTGGTCTTCTAGTACCCCCCGAGGAACTGACTGACTCAATGTAAGATGACAGTTATGATTCCCTGTGATTTCATCTCCAGCCCAACCAATCAGCACTCTCCACTAGCTGGCCCCCTACCCACCAAATTATCTTTCTTTAAGAAACCCCAGTCTCCAAATTTTTGAAGAGACTGATTTGAGTAATAATAAAACTCCAGTCTTGTGTTCAGTCAGCATTGCATGAATTAAACTCTCTATTCTCCTGTCTTGATAAATCGACTCTGTCTGGGCAGCAAGCAAGGAGAACCCTTTGGGTGTTACCTATCACATGTATACATTGTATTATACATTGAACATTACATTAATATAGTGGTATTTTGGGCTCAAGAGTTTTGGTACACTGAGAAGTGCAGAGAAATAAAATCTCCTGAAGAGAGAACCATGTGCTCAAATCTAAATATTGATTCAGTGTTACAGAGAAAAACTTAAAATCATCCAGAGTTTTAATTAATTAAATATCTGTATTTGAATGCATACTACATAAGACAGAAACATGGACAGTAAAAGCGCTTGCTCTAAGAAGAGCTAAAGTAAATTATCATGAACATAAAAACTTTTTTTTAAAACGGTCAATTTAAAATAAAAAACTGTTAAAAGTACTTTTTTTCAACAAAAAGCATAATTCAGTATTAAGTTATGCCTCTTTTGGCTATGATTTTGTAATCTGAAAATGGTCATAGTATCCAAAGAATGTCCTTTTGATTTCATTTCTAGCTTTTAAGGACAAAAAGGATAAAGGTATAGGCTTACCTTCTGAATTAAAGCCTTAGTTCTTAAGTGCAAACTTTGAACTACAAATAAAATACCAACAAAGTGTGTTCTTGAACATCTACTTGGCATTTTTCTTACGATCTTTTATTTATTTATTTATTTATTTATTTATTTATTTATTTATTTATTTATTTTGAGACTGAGTCTCACTCTGTCGCCCAGGCTGGAGTGCAGTGGTGTGATCTCAGCTCACTGCAACCTCTGCCTCCCAGGTTCAAGTGATTCTCCTACCTCAGCCTCCCCAGTAGCTGGGATTACCAGTGCCCACCACCACGCCTGGCTAATTTTTGTATTTTTAGTAGAGATGGGTTTTCTTCATGTTGACCAGGCTGGTCTCCAACTCCTGACCTCAGGTGATCCCCCCACCTCGGCTTCCCAAAGTGTTGTGATTATAGGCGTGAGACACCGGACCCAGCCTGTTCATTTATTTTTTATTCCCTATTTTAAGTGTGGTAGGCAGAATGATGGCCCCTAGAACTGTGAGATAGTAAATGGGTGTTAATTTAAGCCTCTGGGTTTGTGGTAACTTGTTATTTAGCAACAGGAAATGAATACATTAATATTGAGGTTTTTGGTTAAAAAGAAAAGATTTGTTACTGTCAAGCAATTTACCACAAGGGCCAAGTGTTATACATATATTCTATATTGAGTAGACTGGATTTAACACAATCTTTCAAACTGACTTTTGGTATATGCATTTTCTTTTGAATCCTGAGACATTTAAATATATTAACTTTACATGCAGATTTCTAGAATATAATTGTTAATAATATTTATTTAAATTAGTTATTTAATAGGCAGACATATATAGAAGTTTAGAGACCTGAGTTTAAATCTTAACTCCATTGTGAATCTACCTGTATAATCTGAAATGTACTGCTATTTCTAGTTCTATCTACTTTTGAAACTAACATTCCTGGATAAGTGCAAAGGGATTTTATTGTTATTTTTTCTGGAGAAGTATACTTTTCTCATATAACAAGCCTTAGCTGCAGTGCCCATGGGCGAGTCCAACAGTGGTGAGAGCAACAAACAGAATGTCTCATTCCTTATGTCAGCCACTTAGAGAATCAATCATTTTTATTGGAAATAATGATTGCAGAGTGACATCAACCAAAAGTATCAGCACTGTGATTATTTTTTGTGTCATTATACAAGGAATCTTTAATAAAGAGTGTAGTTATAATTTCTTAAGGAATATATCATGAGAAAAAAAACATGAGGCCCTCCAATGGCCATCAAGTAGACACATTCTTTGCAAGACTTACACTATTTGATCAAATGTGTTGATCAAATGTGTTGATCAAATTCAGTGGATAGGGTGTCAGTAGATAGGGCCTTAGAGGATATGTTAAAATAATGCCAAAAATGTACAAATTTAAATATATATTTAGTACTAAAATACCCTTTGAATGAGAGTGTAGTGTATATTAATCATTCCAAAAGATGAAAAGAAGGCCAACTAAGAGTGCTCTGCAAGCACCAACAATGGATAATTATGTTTCCCTATCCATGAAGAATATATACACTCTCTCTCTCTCTCTCTCTCTGTATGTGTGTGTGTGTGTGTGTGTGTGTGTGTGTGTGTATGCATGAATTTGAGAAAAATGCCAAGTGGATTTTCAAGAATTACTTTGTTGACAAGTATTTTATTTGTAGCTCAAAGTTTGCACTTGAAAACTAAGGCCTTAATTCAGAAGGTAAGCCTACACCTTTATCCATTTTGTCCTTAAAAATATATATATTAGTTTTTTCCAATCATTACATTGTTTAGCTTTTTAAATCACCCTAGGGCCAAAATTACTAATTCACAGCTTAAACATATGATTCAATGCTGAAAAGTTTAAAAACTATCTTCCTCTGCAAAATGTTTTCTCCTACTCAAGGGTAAAATTGAGTTTTGTCTCAATCAGCATAAGAAATCAAGTTTTACCGTTTTGCCTCAGAGATAACCATTGTATCTCTATCAAATTCATCATTCTATGCACAGATATTTAGAATACTCTACTAATGAGGTCATGGTTTTGGATTGAATGTCTATGTATGGGCCTTCTTAGTGTTTTTCCTGCTCTTTGTCTGTAGATCGTAAGTCTCAGCAGAGACACATCTAGTAAATGAAGGGCCACAAGGTGTTACAAGGTAAGCAAATGTGAAGAATGATGAAAATTCAGCCAAACAACTTGTAAAATCCTGAGCCCTATTTATTGTTGGTACTTTAATACTGTCATCCTCACAGGGAAATGATTTTTTTAATAGTAGATCCTAACTCTAAATTGAAAAAATGTATCAATTTATTTCAGTACAAACTTATCTTTTCTACAAAACTTTGGAGTAACAAATATGTATTTGAAAGAAGCATAATTCAATTAAAGCATTCTAGAACTCAGACTGTACTAGATGCTATAGGGCAGCAGTACCAACCTTTTTGGCACCAGGGATCAGTTTCGTGGAAGACGATGTTTCCATGGACAGGTAGGGGCGGGGATGGTTTCGGGATGAAACTGTTCCGCCTCACGTCATCAGCCATTACTTAGAGTCTCATAAGGAGCAGGCAACCTAGATCTCTTGCATGCACAATTCACAGTAGGGTTTGAGCTCCTGTGAGAATCTAATGCTGCCGCTGATCTGACAGGAGGCAGAGCTCAGGAACTCAGGCAGTAAAGCTCTCTTGCCTGCCACTCATCTGTTGCTGTGTGGCCCAATTTCTAACAAGCCACAGACCAGTACGGTCCACAGCCCCAGGGTTGGGGCCCTCTACTGTAAGGGAACCGCCCATGTGTTCCTTTAGGACTGAGATACTAATTATTCCTCCAGCTACTGGAAATACTACTTGTTGATAGCTCACAGCCAAGTTCTTGCTCAGGAATTACCCTTAGCCAAAGTAAGGTGTCTCATGGTTATGCACCCCTTCAGGTGCAGCCTTCATGTCATGACTGGTTGATGTGTAGGTGCAAAGCTACCAGGTCCTTGTCTCAATTCTGGACATTCATGAAAGACTAGCCCAGGTTCAGTGCTCTACATGGGAACAGCTTCTATTGCTACTGAATTGCAGCAAATCTTTTCCTTCTGACCAGTCATGCTTCTCTCACTCCATTACAGATATTGTTCCTGGAAACACATTCTAATAAATTGCTTGCATGCAAATCTCCATCTCTGAGTCTATTACCAAGGTACTGAACAAACAACCATTAAAATCAGAACTGGTCCAGGAAAAGAGACACTAGATCACTTCATGATAGCTGGCAACGAGGACCTCATCACTTGAAATAGATGGTGTGATAATAGTTCTTGGCATTCAGTAACACTGAAACCCTTAACATTCACACTGATGGTGAATTGGGATGGCACATCTAGCCACAGCTGAATAACTAATCTGCCAGCAATAGAGCAATGCTCAATCCCCAAAATGGTGCCACTTCCTGATAAGACCAACAGCCAGTCGGTAACAGATGATTACACTGGATCCCTTGCATCCTTGAAGTCGGAAAGATTCATCTGGGCAAAACTGGAAATATTCTGAGTATGGATTACCTTTCCTGCTTATAAGCTTTAGAAGAACCAATCACTGAAGCTATATAGAATTTTTGTTCCAACGACATGTGATCTTATAAAATACTGTATTGCTCCTAGAGACCTACTTTATAGTAAAGAAAGGAGGGAAGTCAGCAGATACCCACTGGTCACATAGCACCTAAACTGCCAGTCTGACAGACCAATCTGGCTTTAGAAGATGCAGATGAGGTGCTAACTTGGAGATGATACTGTGCAAGTGTAGGTGTCTTCTCTGTGATGCGGTAATTGTCTTATATGAATGACAGTTACATGGTGCTATGTCTCCAATAGGTAGAATGTGTGGATCCAGGGATGGAGCAGTGGACCCAGGAGTAGTCCTGCTCATTATCACTCCCAGTGACAATCTGGGAGGAATTTGTGTTTCCCATTTCCACAAATTAGACTCTGTGGATCTGGGAGTCCTACATTCCTGAGAAAAGTGCTTCCATTAGGGAATAAAGCCAGAATTCCATTACATTTAAACTATAGCTGCCACCCAGTTACTTTAAATTCTTTGATCTAAGAGATCAGGAAGAAAGAAGAGAAGTCACTCTCCTGGCAAAAGTAATAGATCCTGATCATCCCTGGGTCCAGAAAAGAATATGTTTGGCACCCAGATGAGATAATGAGGCATCGCTTGCTAATTCCTTACCAAGTTTTGATGGCAGTGCATCAGAGCAGTTGCCACAACTTGACATGCATGTTGAACAGTGGCATAGACCCTTTGGGATTGAGGATCTGGATCATCCCACTGGGTAAGCTGGCCAGACTGGTAGAGGTGCTAGCTGAGTGTTTGGAGAATACAGATTGGAAGGATAGTAGAGGACAGAGACAATGTGTGTCAGTTTTCCCATGACCATCTGCAGCAGTGGGGCTGTGGTTTTACTCTCTAATCTTGCATGTACACCTTGGAAAAGAAACTAACCACTAATGTGGAGGGGCTGTTTCCAGAAGGGATGAGATTATTATCTGAAGCAAGTGGGTCCACAGAGTGTAAATTATGGACAAAAGGGAATCCTGTGGTGTGCCGATCACATCTCCCCTTTAGGATTAAGCTCTTATTCTTCCATTATGGCTTATTGTTAAATCCCTGACCAAAGGAAGTTTCTTCATTCAAGGGCATGTCCCTTCCTTTAGGCAGCCTACATCCAATGACAGCTCCCTGGGGAGTACAAAAGCCTGCTTACCATTCCCCCAATTTTGGATGTATATGCCCAGTTTTGGACATGTGTGAAAGACCCCCATGGCTTCAGAGAGCCCCATAACACCAAATAGTGCTTATGTTGCAGCTACTTTGCTTTTACAATATTTCGTCTGCTCAATCCTGATTTTGTTCTTGAGAGCACACCTCAGTAAGCTTGCTGCATGTAAATCTCCATCTCAGAGTCTGTATCCCAGGGTAGCTGACACATGTGTGGAAATCACTACAGATGATAGCAAAGAGAAAGACCCCTGAATTTCTCCAGGACAAAAATGAGATTCCACAAAACACTTTGATGAATCACCATAAGCATAAACTGTAGCAGTACCATAAGAAATAAGCAAGAACAGGGCTAAATTATATGTGAAATTTATAAGCCAGGATCAATATAGAAAACACTCTATTTGTAAAATAGACAAATACATCACAGATATTTAAAAATCACACAGGTTTTAAAGGTTCATATCCAAATGTCCAGTAATATATTAATAATGTCTGTACCATGATCTCAATAAAGCTGGTTCCTGGAGTATAGGACATCCAGATTATTCCTAAATAATATAACCATGCTTTCACTCCTGGCTTCTGCAGCTGGATCTTTCTTTCCACTTAGATTGTTTTGTTCCTTTCCTGTTCTTTAATTCCCTGTATACACCTATAACTATAAAGTTTCCCGCACTGTAAAGGAAGTGATGATAATCCAATGTTTTACAAATAACTTATTCTGAATATTTATTTAAATACTCGAAATTTGAATGTGACTGGCATTCAAATAATCTCTTATTTTTAAAATAATCTCTTTATTTTTAAAGAGAATAATATGGAAAACCATGATTCACTTAAGAAATTACTTAATTCCAAACATATTTTCTTCTTAGTGTAACACAGCCCAGAGTAATATGCTTATTTGTGAGTGCATCCACATACATATTCTAACTGCTATTTCCCAAGGTCTTTAATTTATTTCAACCACTTTATACCTCTATGAGTATAACATGAAATAATTTTATTGACATTTAAAAATAATAATGGCTACCATTTATTACTAGTTCAACTGTACTAAATGCTGCTTACATAATTTTATGATTGCCTCATTCAATTCTTTAACAACTCTGTTAAGTAGATAATATTATTATTCCCATTCAAAATTGAGTAAATAGACACAAGACTAAAATATTTGCTATCACCTCTTCTATTCGCTATTCTATTAGATGCCTTAGGTAGCAAAAGAAAATATGAAAAGCAAATTAAAAAGTTGGGAAGAAAGAAATTATACTTTATTTATAGATTATATGATTATTTACAAGAGAATTGGCAGACAAATGATTAGAGCTAATTAAGTGTTCAACAGTGAAGGATGATAAATACACCAAATCAGTTTTGTTCCTATACACAAAGAAAACATAGTTAGAAAATATAATTTTAAAAGCTATGGCTTCTGGGACTTCTGGCTCACACTTGAGATGTACTATGTAGCTTTTTAATCTCTCTAAAATTCCTTTAGAAACTACACAGGTCAACTATGGCAAGAAAAGAAAAATGTATTTCCAGAAAAATTTGTTGACTAGGAATGTTCTATAAAAACCTCAGAATATGGGTGGGTGTGGCCAAACCACTAACAGAGCCGAGCAAAGAAAGTGACAGAAATTGAAAAAAAAAAATAGTCTGAGGAACCTCATGAGCAACAGAACTGCCCAATCATAAATAAAACTCATTCCTATTGGCAAGAATCTCACATTGATCTGAACGCTGGATCTCAGTTTCTTGGAAAGGTCAAACACATGGGAGAATCATATACAGGTACAAAAACTTAGTGGCTAAGGTCACTAAGGAGACCTGGGGAGAGGGAAGAATGGGGAAAGATGAATGCTGCCGTGTTTACCTATGCCCTCCTGGTAGAATTACTCAATTTAACAAAGAAAAATATTGTATGTGACATATTGGCATTAAACAATTATTGTTTACCAGAAAATATAATTATACCAGGCATCTGTATTTTATCTGGCAAGTCTATCTCCAGGATCTCAGAACTATCTAGAAGTACAGAGCAGTACCCTGAAGGAACACTCCTGGAAGTCAAACAAAAATGAGCAGAGCTAGAACCTTGGAGGTAAGGGTCAGTAAATAGTAGAGGAAATGCATCCAGCGAGCCAATCCTGCAAAGTCCTGTAACTATAAATCTAAAGATGAAAGCATTGTCTTCAAAAAACAGAATTGAGGAGATAACCTTTTGAATTAGGCTTGGCTCTGAGAGGCAGAGACATAGCTACACAGAATGGCCATAATTTGAGGTATTCATGGTAACAGGACGGGAGGCAACCCTGGAGTGATGAAGCTGTGAAAGATATTTTGGTTCATCTTTGCCTTCACCACAGAAATCTCTTCCTAAAAGTCCTGAAAATTCTATTTTTTTTTTTAAACTAAAAAGATAAAGATGAAAGTAAAATCACCATAAAAAAGTGGCCACATCTGGGCGCGGTGGCTCACGCCTGTAATCCCAGCACTTTGGGAGGCCGAGGCGGGCGGATCACAAGGTTAGGAGATCGAGACCATCCTGGCTAACACGGTGAAACCCCGTTTCTACTAAAAATACGAAAAATTAGCCGGGCGAGGTGGCGGGCGCCTGTAGTCCCAGCTACTCGGGAGGCTGAGGCAGGAGAATGGCGTGAACCCGGGAGGCGGAGCTTGCAGTGAGCCGAGATCGCGCCACTGCACTCCAGCCTGGGCGACAGGGCGAGACTCCGTCTCAAAAAAAAAAAAAAAAAAGGGGGGGGGGGGTGTGGCACAAAAGAAAAAACTTCATTCTAATACTTTCAAATGAGCTAACATAAATAAAATTTTTAAAAAAAGAGCTTTGAAAGGTCAGAAAAGCTCAGAAATGTGATGGTTAGACAAAAAACAAACAAACAAAAACCAAACAAACAAAAAACCTTCAGAAAGAATTAAAATGTATATAAACATACATAACAAAGAAAAATAGAAAAGTGTGAAGGATAAAATAAAAATAACACAAGAAGTAAAAAATTGCGAAAATATGATATATATACACACACACAGAAACAGGAGTCATCAAATAATAAAATCAAAGATCGTAACAAAAAATATATAAACCCTAATTCAATAAAACTTTCTTAAAATAAAAGAGAACTCAATTCCACATATTAATCATTAAATTAAAATAAAAACATCGACATATATGCTAGTAAAAGTATTGCTTTTTACATTGAAGTATAACTTACAAGTGATAAAATGCATAAATTTTAAGGGTGCTATTGACTGAGTTTTAGCAATTATATAAACCCATATTATCAGCACCCCCATTAAGACATAAAATATTTCCAGCACTCCCAATAATCACCATAACCTGAGAAGACCACTGTTCTGATTATGCCAATATAGCTTAGTTTTCCCTTTACTAGAACTTCATATAGATGGAACCATAAAATATACAGTGTCTGGCTTCTATCACTCCACATAATGTTTCTGAAATTGACCAATATTATTGCAAGTGCCAGTAGCTTATTGTCGTTTATTGCATTATTGTTTATGAATACACCTAACCTGTTTACTCATTCATCAGTTGATGGATATTATAATTTTTTTCTGTTTTTTAGTTATCATGAGTAGTAAGTCTGCTTTTGACATTCATATATAAGACATTTTGTGGACCTGTTTTTTCAACACCTCTTGGGTAAATACCTAGAAAAGTTCATTTAATAATAATAGGCTAAGGAAGAAAAAAAAAAGCATGATTATATCATTTGATGTAGAAAAAACATTTGAAAAAATTCAACACCAATTCATGATTTAAGAATCTCAGAAAAATACAAAGATAGGTCAATTTCCTCAATGTGATTAAAAAACAAACAAACAAACAAACAAAAAAAACCTTCCAAAACACACCAACTAAAATTTTACTTAATGGTAAAAGACTGAATGCTCTCCCCATAAGATTGTAAATAAAGCAAGAATGTTTGCTCCCACCATTTCTATTAAGCACAGTACTAGAATTTCTAGCCAGCACAATCATGCAAGAAAAGTAATTAAAAGACAGATCAGAAAGAAAGCAATTCATTTGAATCTACTTATAGATAATTTTCTATACAGAATTCAGAATAAATTCACAAAAAAAAAACCATTAGAACAAATAAATGAGTTTAGTAAGATCCCAGACTATGACATTATTATATTTTATTTCTATGACATTATTATATTTTATTTCTATATACTAGCAATAAGCACAGAAATTAAAAATAGAATAGCATTTACAATTGCTAAAAAAAAAAAAAAAGCCTCAAATACTTAGGTATAAATCTAGAAAACTGTATAGCATTTGTATGGTAAAAACTACAAAACACTTATGAAAGAAATCAAAGATGACCTAAATGAATGAAGAGACATACCATGATCATGGACTAAAAGACTCACCATAGTAAAGTTGCCAATTATCCTCAAATTGGGATACAGATTTAAAGAAATTGCCATTTAAATCCCACCAAGAATGTTTACAGATATAGATAAAATTATTGTAAAATTTTTACAGAAAGTTAAAAGAAGGCCAGGCACAGTGACTCACGCCTGTAATCCCAGCACTTTTGGGAGGCTAAGGCAGGCAGATCACGAGGTCAGGAGATCGAGACCACCCTGGCTAACACGGTGAAACCCCATCTCTACTAAAAATACAAAAACAAAATTAGCCAGGTGTGGTGGCAGGCGCCTGTAGTCCTAGCTACTCAGGAGGCTGAGGCAGGAGAATGGTGTGTACCCAGGAAACGGAGCTTGCAGTGAGCCGAGATTGTGCCACTGCACTCTAGCCTGGGTGACAGAGTGAGACTTCCTCTCAAAAAAAAAAAAAAAGAAAGAAAGAAAGAAAATTAAAAGAATTGAAACAGCTAAATCAATCTTTCAAAAGAAGAAAGTGAGAGAAATTACTGTACCAATATTAAGTTTTAATATATAGCTATTGTAATCAAGATAGTGTGGTTTTGGCAGAGAGATTGACATATAGAATAATGGAACATACTAATAAACCCAGAAATGCCCAACACAAACATGCTTAATTTTTGAGAAAGGTACAAAAGTGATTAAGTGGGGGGAAAGAGTAGTCTTTTCAACAAATACTATGGGAACAATTAAATATCCACATGCAGTAAATAAGCCTTGATCTAAACTATATACCTTATGCAAAAATTAATTCAAAATGGATGAGATTTAAATGAAAAACAGCTAAACCAGCTTTAAAACATTTCCAAATTTATAAAACTTTTCCAAGATTTTGTAGGACAGAATGTTTGAGAATGAGTAGTTGGCAATGTTCTTAGATGACACCAAAAACGCAATTCATAAGACAAAAAAACTGATAAACTGGACTTCATCAAAATTGATTACTTTTATTCTGTGAAAGACTCTACTAAATGTATGAAAAGACAAGCTTCAGAATGGGAGAAAATATTTGTAAACCACATATCTGGCAACTAACTTATATTTATTATATTTAAACAACACCCAAAAGTTAATAATATAAAACCAGACAATACAATTTAGAAATGAGCAAAAGTTATGAAGACATTTCACTGAAGAGGACATACAGATGGCAAATAAGCACATGGAAAACATTTTCAATATCACTAGCCATTAGGGAAATGCAAATTAAGGCTACAATGAGATATCACTACATAATTATTGGAACAGCTAAAATTAAAATAAATATATGCCCATACCAAATGCGGGTGAGGATGTGGAGAAACTGGCTCTCTCATTTAGAGCTGGTGGGGATATAAAATTGTACAGCCACTTGGGAAAGTAATTTGGCAGTTTCTTAAATAACACAACTCAAAGAAAAGCCTACTGACCATATGATATGGCAATTACACTGCTGAGTCTTTATTCCTGAGAAATAAGAACTATGCTCACACAAAAATCTCTATATAATTGTTCACAGCAACTTCATTTGTAACAGTCTCAAATTAGAACCAATTGAAATGTCCTACAATGGGTGAATATTTAAACACATTCTGTTTTAATAATAGTCTAGAAATGACACAATTACAGACATGAAGAATAAATTAATGACTGCTAGAATTCAAAGGATGGTAGGGATGATGAGGGTGGGTGTAACTCTAAGGTGGTAGCACAAATACTTTTATGATAGTGGAATCATTCAGCCATCTTGGTAAAATGGCACAGAACTACACAAACACATTCTGCCAATGTCAGTTTCCTGTTTTGGATATTGCACTATAGTTAAATAGAATATAACCATTAGGGGAAACTGAGTGAAGGGTATGGTGCATCTTTGGACTAGTTCTGCAACTTCCTATAAATCTAATTATTTGAAAAAAAAAGTTAAAATCTATTTTATTATCTTTTTAGCCAGTCGTCGATACTTACTAATTACAGCTAGAGTTATTTTTTAAATGATCACCCTCAAGTGTAATGCTCTATAATGTTCTTATTAAATAAAAAATTTCATCTTAATAAGCAAAAACATATATTCCAATAAATCTGGTTTACGAAGTTTTTTAGTACAATATGTCTTTGTTCTTACCTTTTGGTTGGAATTATTTTGTGGCTGTATATGCAAAACTATTTTATCATTAGATATCTCACTATGTTTCAAGTATTGTAGACCTTGATTTACTAAAGATTATAGAATTACTTATAACATAGAAATATATATTAAAGTCAGAATTTAGAAAGAAAATGTACTTATGATATTTCTACATATTCTGCTTGTTTCCACTTCAAGTAATAGTTGTTAAAATATTAAGTCCATATGGATAATAACCAGATTAACTGATTTGTTTATAAGACTTCAGCATAGTATTTTCTGAGCAGCCATGCCAGCGTTTCTATTGCCTCTGAATGGCTGCACTAAAGAATTTGCAAGGAGGGGCCCCCAAAGTCCAGGGATGAACTGCAAGCCTGTGAATCATTTAGCCTTCCAGAGCTCAGGTTATTCTTTTAGAGTATGAAATCAATATCACATGGTCTAGCCTGGCTCTTCCCTGGATGTTTGTTGTAAGCATAAATAATATCTGCCAAAGCACTGGGAGAATGCAGAAAGGTATCACTATGTAAAATTATGATATTATGAATATCAAAGAGGTTCCTTCCATTAGTCACTTACTTTGCAAATAGAATACTTTATTTATGATTTAATAAAACTCTTTCTTTTTAAATTTTATTATACTTTAAGTTCTGGGATACATGTGCAGAACATGCAGGTTTATTACATAGGTATATACGTGCCATGGTGGTTTGCTGTACCCATCAACTCGTCATCTACATTAAGTATTTCTCCTAATGCTATTCTTTTCCCTAGTCCCCATCCCATGACAGTCCCCAGTGTGTGATGCTTAAGTACTGCTATTTATCCAAATGTTTATATGAGTACAAAGGCAGCTGTATGAGTTTCTTAGGGAAATAATAAAGGGGGCATGGAGATTTTAAAGTCATCAATGCAAAAACAGATGCAAAGGTGCTAAAAGGAAGGAAGGTAGGATTGCCATGGTTAGATTATTTCAGTGAAAATACTTATTCCAACCATTTTCGACTTTATGAAGTGCCCAAGAAATATTGAATTATAAAACACTTATTTGTGTTAGGTCCTGTGGTAGGTACAAACTTTGAGATGAAACCCTATATGCTACCTGCTCTTATGTGGCTCATAGTCCAGGCAAGGCAGGGACACACTGGGATAATTACAGATTACAGTAATTCCTAGCTGAAGCTTCCTTTAATGTCCTCATTTCTCATCCTTGGTTTTAAAGTAGTTATGGTTTGTAAAAGAAACGATTAGCTACTTGAGAACTCACAAGCACCCGAAAAGTCTTCACAGTTTCGTCAAGTTCAACACTTCTAACAATGGATAAGGCAGTCATTATACTTCAAGGTATTCATTGCATATCATGGATGAAACATTTTAAATCAAAAGGTCATCTACTTTTGCTACATTCTTGCCATGCTGGCTAAGTATTTATTCTCGTAACAAACATTTACTGAGCCCATAAATTGGGCTAAGGGCTGTAGATTTAGTGATAAACAAATAATAGGCAGTTTGCCTTTAAAGAACTCACAATTTATTGTAAGAGATGGACAAGGAAATGAATACATGATTGCATACATTGAAATATGTACTGAGGGACAAAGGGAGTAGCTCTCTCAGGTTAGAATAAAACTTCATTCTAATTACAAACCTTATACTTGAGAGCTCTTGGAGTGTTGCAAAATGTCATTACTCAAATGCTTTTTATCTCTTCTTATTTTAAGGATATTTCAAAGAAGAAACATATCTTTAAAATTTCTTTATTTGAGTTGGGCTTTTGAATTTTGGAACCACACTGCAATGAAAATAGTGCATTTCTTACAACATTAGAAATGGATGCCATTTTGGGTGAAAATTTAAATTACAAACCTTATAGGGCAACAGACAACTAAATATGAGAGCAAACAGCTGACATTTTAAATAAAATGGGAATATATCCAAATGTCAAGACAGTATTGATGATTTTTGCAATTAAAAGAGCAGTAGTCTTCCACATATTTCACAAAAGAGCAAGTTCAGCTTTTCCTCAATTAACCCAGATTTCAATTCAAGGGCAGGAGGACCACAAGCCAAATGGCTCTTCCACAAATCCCACAGTGCAACTGTAACATACTAGATCAAGTCATCTTTCAACATATTTCTTAAACCCATTTTTAAAACTGTGGCTTAATTTCTGGCTACTAATTTCTCTACCTGATAATCTGGATGATACTAATTAGACTTGTCAAATTAAATGTGAAAAGTATAGAATTAACAATCCAGAATAATGGAAATTAAAGAGTTCACATTGGTTTTTCAAAATAACAAAGGGCAGAATAAAAATGGATTTGCTCTGCCCTTATATCGTAATGCATAATAAAAGATTGAGGGGACAAATTCAATGAAATTAAAGGGCAGGAAATTTAAAATGAATGGACATATTTATTTTCCCAGCATGTATAATAACATTTTAGCACTCAGAGTTACTAGAGGTCATGAAAAGCAAATAAAAATACCTGAGATTCAAAAAGAGCAGAATGATTTTCAAAGTAATGAAAACATTTGTAGCAAAGATAATGGCATAATTAGATTGCCATACTTCAGGATGCATAAACAAACAACTAAATCACCCCATTACCAGTGACATATGGATAGAGGTTCTCTACATGTTTTTAAAGTCTTGGAATGCTCTGTTACTGAATGAACAGGTAGCTAGACTTCTCTTATCTGTTAGCTGATAAAATGTGTCCCTATGTCTTTGAGGGTCAACTAGGTATGAAACCAGCATTTGCATTTTCTCTAAATTTGAATGTCGAAATGGAACATGCTAACATAATGGTCTACTACTGGAAACAGAAGTGGGCTTGAAGTTAGAAACCGATTTAAATATGTGTTCTTGTACGTATTATTTTCATAATTTCCAGCAAGTCACAGAAATTCTCTGGGCTACAGTTACCCTATTTGTAAAATGGGTTTACTGAGGCTTATTACTTCCTTCTAGGGACTGGTAGGTCAGACTGCAACTTTATCTCTGCATCCCATCTCAGTGGGGCACATAGGCCTAAATAGGACCTAAAACCCAGAAATTGCCTGGATAATCCACCACTGCTGAAAGTAAAGAAGCAAAGCATTCTGATTATAATTCTGTGGTAAATACATATAATTAAAATAAATAAGAATAAACTCTAAAGGGGGAAATGTTCACTTGTGCCTCTTGGTTAAGTATAACACCCAGACTTGTTTACTCAGCAGACCTTGGAATCTCTTTTTCTTGGGGTCTGAAAGTGAGAGGCAGTGATTGGCCTTTTAATTTTAGGGTCTGGCTTTGAGCAAAGAGAACTAAACTATGTGTTCCCCTGATTGGCTGCACTCTGTTTCTGTACTTAGTGTTATGATTCGGTCTTTTTAGTGTCAGCATAACTTCCTCATCAGGTCCAGAAATGCATAGTTATTTCATGGGGTATTCAGATTCTCACTTAAACTGAGGAGTTTTAAGACAAAGAAAACAAATGGCAAGAGTACAGGGAAAATTTTTTAAGTTAAATGATAGAAGATAATGCATAATAAAGCTAAGATATTCTTCCAGTGCAATTAACGCCCAAAAGTCTGTCAAGAAGCCATCCTTACTTTAACAATTATCAAGAATAATTTATTGGGAGATGATGAAAATCCTACTAAAATGAAAATCCACCATTTGCTTCATTCTCTCTGAATATGATTTTGAGTAAATGTCACCAACAGCCATAAAACTCCCCAAACAAGATATTTTTAAAATCAGTAGCTGAGGAAAAGTGTGACAAAGTTTGACGAAATTTCAAAATTGGAAGACCTAATTAAACCCCAAATGAGACTAAATTAACAAAACATCAAGAATACTACATTTGTAATCTGTTTAGGTCCTCTAATTGCATTTTTTAAAAGAAGTAAAGTATTGCTCACATTTATTACACAATCTATGAAAAACTCCACACATGCCAAAACTATTTCATGAGGCTTTAGCAGAAGACATGGTATTGAAATTCTGAATAGAAATGATTTATACTTAGCATTTCTCTGGCATTAGAGAAATGATTGGAAATTTTTCTTTTAATTAAAACTGTCAGCATGGAAGGATTTAAGGATGATCAGAACAAATCCAACCAGCAAACTTCGATAGCCAAGAAAGTTACAGGAAAAGTAAAACACTATTTACAAGTATTGCAACAAATGGGTCTACAAATTAGGTATATTTGGTGGAGTTATTATAAATATATTGAATACAACCATGAGGAGAATTTTAGAAAATTCTTCAACTGAAAGTTTCACAAGCTGTGAATAACCTAGTAGTCTGATGATAAAAATAAATGAAACAATATTTTGCCTTAATATTTCTCTGAGCATTAAGAAATATGTACATTTTAGGGGCCTATAACTTAAGAAAATTAACCAGATTTCCTTTCCTTTCCAGTTTATGTTAAAATAGTATATAAGATAATAAAGAATGATTTTTATTGTAACCTAGCTCAATCACCCTAGTAAAATTCACAGGAGTGCCAATGATTATGACATAGACAATCTTATGTGTTCAAAACAATGAGAGCACCCAGCTTTACACAGTACTAGACACCTTTCCCATCCTCTCTTCAATATACTCTAAGGAAGTTATTTAAAAACACTGAATCAGTACCAAATGTCTAAACTAGTCCCTCCAAAATGTTTTTAAAAGCAAAAAGAATATTCTTTCCCACACTGCACACTCCAGACAAAGTCTTCGGTTCAATGACTTGCAATATGGTGGAACCTTAAGAGATACTTGATGCACTGATGTGAAACGCACAATTAAAACTTGAGAAAAGACCACAGTCCAGGGTTCTGACAAGCTTTGGAACAATGCTAACTTGAGCTCACCTTCTCTAGTTGCAGGAATCACTCCTGACATCTACCATCTCAAGAGCCTAGTGGTAGTCTTCTTATTTTATTTTTTTTAAAGAGATGTTATGTTGCCCATGCTGGCCTTAATCCCCTAAGCTAAAGAGATTCTCCCACCTTATCCTCCAGAGTAGCTGGGACTATAAGCACATGCAACTGTGCCTGGCTTTCTTAAATTTGTTTTGATTAGAGTCCCACTCCTAATGGACTGAAGGTTCTTTTAACCTTCCATAGCTACCAACAGAGAAAAACAAAGCAATGCAACACATTTAATATATAACGATGCTTTCCCAGTCCACCTGAATCTTTGAATTCCAGAAGGTGCTGAGTGGAATGAGTCACCTTATTGAACTTTATTCTCTCTAATAGCACATTTGCTACCAACTTTTAGAAACTCTTCCAGGATATCACAATTGCATTAAGAAGTATTCCTTGAAATTCCTCTTAGCTTTCCTTTTTCTTAACTGTATCTTATGACTTTTACAAATCTCATCAATGTCCCTTTTTTCAACTTTCATTTATTTTCATAAAGTTTGTGAATATCAGATTATAAAATTACTTCATTAAACTAATGACTCTCAGACACTTAGTGTATAAAATGTGACTACGCAAATTATTACATACAGTAATGAGAAATGTAGTTTTATCATACATTTTGCTTAATTTACACTGATTACACTGATCCTAGCCATGGATCCATCAATCATCTGTGTCTATGTGTTGATATTCATTTCTGTGTCATACAGACATACATGTAGTTATCAGAGTTAAGAAATTTAATTAGTATTTATGATTCACTATGTTGATTTTTCTTTCTTTTTTAAGTTTTTAATTCTTATGGATACATAATAGGTGTACACATTTATGGGATACATGTGATATTTTCATGCAAGCTGCAAGCATACAATGTGTAATGATCAACTCAGTGTAGTCAGGATATACATTACCTTAAACATGTATCATTGATTTGTATTAGAAACATTCTATTTTCTACTTATTTTCAAATATACAAAAAAAGTTTAGTCACCCTACTGTGCTACTGAACATTAGATGTTATTCCTTCTATTGTATTTTTTACTCACGAACCAAATCTTCTTTTTTGATTTTTCTTTCTTGATACTGAGCCTCTTAGGTGCAATGTACTAGGAAAAAGATTCACCCATCTTGTCATAAAAACATTTTAAGTTGACCCATTAATTCTCTGAGTTTCTAATAGATGTTTTTATTTTAATAGGAAAATAAAATGTTTTGAATAAGAAGAGATATAAGCAAATAATAGTTAATGGTAATATATCCTGCACATTTTTCCATTTCTTACTATAATATCAATATAAAAAGTCTTAGACATTACTCTAAATGTTCATTTCTGAGGCAAAAGCAAGAACACCTAGCAGGATAATATCTTTTCTCCAATGCATTTGGTGAACAAAGGGCCAGTGCAGTATAATTTATATTTGGAGATTTGACACTTTGGAACATTAATCCTTTGCCAATTCTATTCATCTGCTAAGTCCTTACAATTGAAGTCATGTCTTCAATATGTTGATTCTCTAGAAACTAGAAAAGAGTTTAGGCTCTTAGCAACTTTTGATCCATGAATAATTTTACACATGTCAATTGCTTCCAACATTGTAAGTTTCTGCAGCTTTATGAGATTTTCTTTTTGTGCTACTATCCTTAAAAAAATTGCTCTTTTTAAAAGTGCATTCACTACCTTCTCTGACATTGTAACTATTTATATCTAGAAGTAATATCTGCTCATTTGCTTTTTGTAATATCCTTTTAGAAAACATCGGTACCTTTATCTCTGGATTCTTGTCACTTTGTGGCCATGTGTCTGGGAGGGCTGGATGGCTTTATCGATTAGTTTACAAACCCAAGATGCAAGACATGTTGAATTGGAATGCACTACAGATCTTACAAATATGGATGTATCTACCTCATCATCTACAAGAGAAATACAGTTCTTTCTGGAATGTAAGTTCTAGGAATCTTCATGAATAATAATATAATGAAAAGAATATATAATGCATACTACTACTTCTGGCCAAAATCAATCATTTATTATATAAAAACTTACATAATTATTATATTAACTATTCCACATTAGAGATTTTTACACTTAGAGGAACTGAAGCAAGGCCTCTTTATTTAAATTGAATATTGATACTAGGTGCCAGGCACTTCTGAGATAGAATCCTTGGTTAACATATGTTCAAACAGAAGCAACTTATCCTAGTGGAATATTAGAATGAATTCATGTTTTCCGTAATGGATATTGCAGTGGTGCTTTCTGTATATCCCCTCTAGGTAGATGCACCACCCCAGCTGCTGGGAATATTGGCTGTTGAGGGCTCACAGCAGTTTCACCGGGCTAAGAGAACTTATCCTAAGAGAACTTCCTCGTCCTAGGTTGAACCCTTTTCAGGGGACAGGATTCAGCTACTGACTGGCTGATAAGGTATGGATAGAAAGGCCCCAGCCTTTAGATTGTCTCAAGTTTGTGGTTTTTTTTCACTCGCACTGACATAGAAGGAAGGACGACCGTAGCATAGCATTGAGTTAAAAAGCAAAAGCCATGCTAAATACTCCCATGTATGCAAATAAAAAGTGTGTGATTTTTTTTTTTATGTCTGCATAGGTTTTCTCTATTTATATACCTCTTTCTCTCTCCCCAACGTTTACAACTAGAGGTTGACAGGGGTTAGAAGTAGAGGTTAACAGTAGTCAATCCTGGCCGGGCGCGGTGGCTCAAGCCTGTAATCCCAGCACTTTGGGAGGCCGAGACGGGTGGATCACGAGGTCAGAAGATCGAGACCATCCTGGCGAACACGGTGAAACCCCGTCTCTACTAAAAAATACAAAAAACTAGCCGGGCGAGATGGCGGGCGCCTGTAGTCCCAGTTACTTGGGAGGCTGAGGCAGGAGAATGGCGTAAACCCGGGAGGCGGAGCTTGCAGTGAGCTGAGATCCGGCCACTGCACTCCAGCCCGGGCGACAGAGCAAGACTCCGTCTCAAAAAAAAAAAAAAAAAAAAAAAAACAGTAGTCAATCCTGTTAACCACTACTTACTAGGAGTTATTGGGAGTAAAAGAGAGTACATTTTTGCTTTATCTGTGTTGCTTGCATTTTTATACCACATACGTTTAACCTTTGAAAGCTAAAAAAAACATATTTTTTATAAACAGGAAAACAAAATGAAAGGAATAGATTCATCAGGCAGGCAATGGTCTCTTTTCTGCAACCAGGTCTCTTAAGACACTAGTGAACATGTTGTGACTTTATAATCACTAACGATACCAATTAAGAATGGCCTCTACTGAGCATGTGAATGCAAATCCAATAAGCAAACATGCCTGCCACTTTATTAACTCCCTCATGGTCATGTTCCTCCCTATTTGCGTTTTGTTTCCTGCTTGTATTTGTTTTCATATAAGTAAATGTAGGAGATATAATCTTTAGAAACTGCCTTATTTGAAATTTCCTATTTTTAAAGCGTGACAAGCAAATCTTGATTTTTTCCATGGTGGCAGTGGATGTATAAATATTTTCAGGGCGGCTCAGAAGCATATCCACACATTGGAAGCATGTGAGCGCATGACCACAGCGTGGTTGTACAAGTGGGGAACCTTTTGCTGGTCCCATAATCCTATTAAATGAGGAGAGTTTGTGGCATTTTCCTCCCTGTATATTTTCAAATGGGATATAGTAGTCTCATCTGTTTATAATTGCTAGTATTGTATCTTGTTCAAAATTAGGGCTTCTCAGTATTCTCCAACTCTGCAGACTTGCTCTGAAGACCCTGCTCTGGACTGAGGAGGGGGGTCACAGTGGTAGTGTGGGCCTTTGTCCCCTCTTTCTGCTTCCACTGAGTATCTTCACTTTTCTTGGCTATGCATATTAAAATCTCTCCTAATAAGTTGATGAAAAGGGAAATCAGGTGTTCAAACTTTGAAAATTGTGGCCTTAGACCCAGAATTTTACTTACGGAAGGAAATCTGAATGTCTTCAAACAACTTCACTTTAGTTAGGAATGAACAAAATTAGTTTTGTTTGATTATTAATGAGTGATTTTGTTCACAGATTTTAGTTGCAAACATTGTGAAACCAACACTGGGACCAAAGCTTTTAATTCTCAGGTCAGTGTGTTTCCACCTTACCACACTGCCTTCCTTTTGCTGCTAATCTCATTGTTAGTATCACTTCTAGCTTTCAGGGCCTGGGATTCTGAACATATCCGGTCAAACTAATTGTGAGAGGAATTCCCTGGCAATCTAAGAGTGAAGATCATAATTATTCACTAACATTACCTCTGACTACAGTGGAGATTTGGGTCATATTTGGCAGAACAGCTACTTTCAGCTTTCAGTCAATTTCTGAATGAATTTACTTATCCTGTAAGAATTGCATGGTATGTTTCGGGTTCATCGTAGGTTCCTAATGTCTTCCAAGGGACAGTAATATTTTTCAGTTGATCCTAACAAATCACAATCCAGGGAGGTACATTTAGTTTTTCTGTGAGCTGTAGATACATAAAAAAAGGAAAAAAAAAATCTATATCCCATATTGTTTGTTAAAACATGTAATGCATTTCAAATATTAACTTTCTAACTATGATTTCAGAAAGATCATAAAATTTTTGTCTTAACGAATGAAAATCTCTTATTACTAACGATGTGTCAGCAATACCATTCTATGCAGGGATGGCAATACAAGGCACTTCTGATGCAGCTGCACAAATAATAAAAATAAAATTAAAATTACAACAAAAAATCTACATAAATGAAAGCACTAACATAACTACATAAATCATCTTCTATTCCCATGTTAACACTACTAGAGGAGATACGTGTTTTTCAATGCATTTTTCTTTGTGGTTTGATCTCGTTTTAGTATTTCATCAGTGGTACGCTTTTATGATAAACATTTGGGGATATCTATTCCCACCAAGCTCTATTTATCTGAAAGAACTTAGTTTCTGCGAAACACAGGTGTTTCAAGTCTGACATGTGTATGGAAATAAGCTGAACTAAGTAATTTGACCTCTTTTACTATTGCTTGAGATCTTAAATCCCAAGAGTGAGAATGAAGGTGAGAAGACTGGCAAAAGGTGAAGGTGAAGGAGAGAGAAGGGAAAGAAGAAAAAAAGAGCAAGAAAGTCAGAAAGAAGGGATACCATTTGATCAACATTCTGAGGTAAAATCAATAAAACTAGGATGACTAGTGAGTGTCATTTAAAAAGCCCAATAAAAATGCCAGGCACTGACAGACTATTGTGACTGAAATGAATCTACAGGATCACATTGTCAAAATCAATCCACTTGCAATGGAGATGACAAAGACCCCCAGAAAACCTCTCTTGCCTGAGGCCATACAATGTAAGGTTCTTGGTTGAAAATCAAGACACGAATAAATAGATACATAGCAAGTAATAATAAATTATTTAAATAATATGCTAAATTAAGCTGTCAATTTCATAGTTAGTAGTCTTAATTAAATTTAAAAATTACTAGGTTTTATCTATTTAAACCCCTAATACATTAAGGGAAATGTCTACAACATACAGTTCTAGTTACATTTCTTTCATGAGTATGTCAACTTGATTTCAGATATAGACATGCTATTAACCCAAGTTAATAAATTAGCCAAAACAAAATTTTAATTTAGACAATGCTCTTGGTGTGATTTCCTTCAAATAGAAAGTTGTGACTGAAAAAACACCAAATAATTAGTTCTAGGCTTGAGTCTTTCACACCAACTTTAAAGCGTTGAGGAAATGGTTTACCCTTTCTAAGCTTCCAGTAACGCATCTAAAATTAGTGGTTTGGATTTGTGAACTCACAAATTCCCTGTCCACTGCACTTTCTATAAGTTACACTAGTATGTGAGTAAGCTTCAGATTCTTTCAGATTTAATACACTTCTCTTTTCCAGAAACAAACCAAATCAAAACAAAAGAGTCAAATTTCAAAGCTAAAATATAAAGGCTGCCTGTTCTCAGTTCGTTTCTCTAATCTCTTTTATTTTCCAAGTCAATAGGTGTTATCATTCTGTAATAATCTTTACTTTTAAATCTCCAAATTGGAGGTATGTTGTTACAATGGGTTCAACTGTACTGTGGGAAAAAGAAAAAGAGATCAGACTGTTACTGTGTCTATATAGAAAGAAGTAGACATAAGAGACTCCATTTTGTTCTGTATTTGAGAAGCTGTTAATCTGTGACCCTGCCCTCAACCTTGTCCTTGCAAGAGACATGGGCTGTGGTGACTCAAGGTTTAACGGATTTGGGGCTGTGCAAGGTGTGCTTTGTTAAACAAGTGCCTGAAGGCAGTATGCTTGTGAAAAGTCATCACCATTCCTTTAATCTCAAGTACCCAGGGCCTGTTGGGGTTTGGGGGGCAAGGAGAGGGAGAGCATTAGGACAAATATCTAATGCATGCGGGGCTTAAAACCTGGATGACGGGTTGATAGGTATAGCAAACCACCACAGCACATGTATACCTATGTAACAAACCTACACGTTCTACATGTGTATCTCAGAACTTAAAGTAAAATTAAAAAAATTTTAAAAAAAGAAAGTTATGGAGAATTAGTTGCTTTCAGTTTTCACTTAGGATTAATAATACATTTTTAGCATACTTCACATTTTATATATTGAAATGATAAATTTTGATAATTAGAAATAATATATTTAGTTCTAAACAAAACTTGTAAAATTCGTCAAACACTAGTGCAACATTTCTGAGAAATGCTTATTTTGGAATAGATTCCTAGCTCATGCTTTCAGTTTTAAAAGTACAACAAAGCTGTCATATTTTAATAAATAATTCCAAGATACAGTAATTTACATTGCTTTAAGAGAATATTTTCCTATGGATCATGTAATAAAGAACAAGAAATTCAATTGTAATTGTCAGCCTTTATGTATATTAAAAGCTTTCCACTTCCATCAGTGACAACCACAGGATACACATGGTTATTGATTGTAAGCTATTTTTTCAGGATGGATTAATGGTTTCTTCTCTCGTAAATATAAATATTTCAACCTGAGCTCATCAAACCTTCAAACTGTTAAACAACCATTAACAGCATTCACTCCCATTCACCTACCTACCACTCCTCCCCAGAGGTTTCTTAAGATAGTACCTTGTGGAATAAGAAACACACAATAAACTATAATTTCACCATACGTATATTAATTACGTATCCTGACTCAACTATGTTGTTCAAGAAATTTTATTTATTTTTACTTTTATTTAGAACATTCTATAGCTTACTTTTTTACTAGTGGATTGTTAAAATATCTGTTGGCTATCTCAAAATAAGCACAGTCAAACCTAACTTATTTGCTCTTTCGCTTATCCCATATATAATTTTCTATCAGACAAATAATTTTATTCATACTATGATATATACTAAATTTATGTCAAAAAAATTCTTATAGAGGTACTCTATGTTAGACCTTTTGGAGGGGGCATTTCCTCACTGTGGTAACAGAACTAATTTAACATAAGGATAAGCAGGATCTAGGTAAAACTCTTGACACTTGTTAGGCCTTAATAAATGCAAGTTGCAACACCAATAATCATTATTACTGATTTAGCTTTCAATTTAAGTTTTTTTTTTTTTTTTGAAAGGATAGCAAATATTGGCTGATTGTATTGTATACAATTATATTGTTTAGCTTACTTACATAGAAATATATGTTACTTTCCTTATAAGTAGAATTGTCACATACAGTTCTGAGTAATGGCCATTAAGATTGACTTGTCTTCTGATCCACACACTCAAATAGCAATTAGCAGGGCAATGCTACACAGAATTTTTTATTGTATACTTTAAATAGTTTTTTATCATGCTACTTAAGAAGAGAGGAAAGTGAATATATATATCATAGCTGGGCATTAGAGGGATCTGGTATCTATTTCATTTGCACTTTTAAACCCTCAGCACATAAACTTCAAAGGCAGCTTGTTATATTGATCAATAGAAGTGCTGAGTCATGACAGATTTGGTTTGCTTTAATCATCAGTTGCTTGGATTGAAATAACACTTGTACACATTAAAATTCCTGAAATACCTAGTTTATACGTAAGAAGTTAAGATCCATATTTTTTTAGATGGGAAAAGATTATGGCATTCATAATGCTTTTCTAATGTACATCAAATATACATATTCACACAGGAGCAAGAATACAACATTCTTTATCTTTCTTTTTAAAGTTATAAAGGCTATTGCAGTGTTCCCTGGTCTTTTTTGGACCTATGTAAACTGAAACTTGGAAATCACCATGGAGCAGATGTTTATTTTTCAAAGGTCCCCTTCCTAAATTTCTTACCTATCAACTCTTTAATAACAAGAAGCAACTTACCATATTAGAAGACTAAAAAGATACTAATCCCCAAAACATCTAGTAATCTATTTCAAAATGCTTTTCCTCAGCAATTCCTTGCAGATTCTGATGATAAACATCCAGTAAACTAATCTGGAGTTAGTGGAGAGGTGAGGGTGAGGGTGATGGCAGGAATCATCTACTAGTAACTTGAAGAGCAAGGGCAATTGGGAGGAATTAAGTATAAAATGGAGGGCCAAAGATAACTGAAAGGAAGGAAAGAAGAAAGGAAATAATTAGGAAATTAGAAAGGGAGGAAATACTGAGAGTCAACAGAGCTTTATTTGTACAGAGCATGGATTTGCAGCAGCAGGGGCAGGAGGCTGCTAAAATGGCAATGTATATAATGAAAACTAAAACCAAATGGACCAGAAATAAGTGCCTAACAGCAAGAAAATGTTTAAAAGATGAGCAAAGCTAAGAACATGAGAGAGAAAATGAAAATGAAGTATCAAGACCAGCAGTCTACCACCCTTTTACCACGGCTGTGGCTGAAAGTATGACCCCACGAGTATCTCAGATTTTATTTTTAATCCTGATCTGTAGTCACATATTCCTAAACCTTTGAACATCTCCATTTGGGTGTCTTATTCATTAGAACTTATTTATGTCCTTGTCAAACGTCCCCTCCAATGAAGGCACCCTTGTATTAATTAGAGCCACTGTCCCCTATCACCAAACTCAGAATTACCAACATCTCTCCTTTTCAAACACTCTAAATCCAGTAAGTCTTCAAGTCCTGCCAAAGATACCATAAATATTCTTTGAATTTGTCTTCTTTATATTCTCAAGACCACTGCCTAATTTGGTTCCTCATTGTCCCTTGTTTGATTGCCTCCCAGGTGGCCTCCTCACATTAAGTATCTCTCTACCAAAATACATTCTCCATTGTAATACCAGAAATCTTAAAGCTCAGTTCCAATCATGTCACTTGTCAACATTTTATATTGATGGAAATATCTCTCTAAATATTTAAATAGATTAATTTTGTCATCTTAAAAAGGAGAAACTCTTCTTTGAAGTATACCTTTTATTCCCTCTAGCTACCACTATCCATTTTTCATTTTTTATAGCTAATTTTTAAAAATTTGTATTAAAATCCTTCATTTTATCAGATTCCATATTAACCCACACTTGTTTCTACAATTCATGACATTATGTAAATTAGTGTTATCCATTATATCTTAATTTGAAAGCAATTATAGACTTTTAAAATTTATTTTATTTTATTTATTTATATATTTTGAGACCGAGTCTTGCTGTCGCCAGGCTGGAGTGCAGTGGCGCAATCTCGACTCACCGCAGTCTCTGCCTCCCGGGTTCAAGTGATTCCCCTGCCTCAGCCTCTGGAGTAGATGGGATTACAGGCACACAGCACCACTCCTGGCTAATTTTTTGCATTTTAGTAGAGACAGGGTTTCACCATGTTGGCCAGGATGGTCTCTATCTCCTGACCTCATGATCCGCCTGCCTTGGCCTCCAAAAGTGCTGGGATTACAGGTGCGAGCCACCACGCCTGGCCAATTATAGACTTTTATAAGGAGGTGGATCTCTCTGAGTAGTTGATCTACTACTGACCACTCGCTTCTTTCTGAAATGCATGATTCCTTAATTTTCATGACATTACTCTTGTAGTTGTTTTTCTCCCCTAACTGTACTTCTTAACTCTCCTTTGTGTTTTTTTCTGCACTCATTTTATATTTTTCACTAGGCTTCTATATGCATGCTTTTTTTCTTCTTATACCACATATCCTTGCCTTCAATTATGGCCTATATCAAGCATATAGGAAAAGCTTAAATCAAATGTCAAATTCTATGACTGAAAATGGATTAATAAATGCAGAGCAATATTAAGAATTGAGACAAAATTTTGCTTCAGTAAGAAGTTTCAGTCAATGAATAAAGCTCACTGTGGGCATGGATGGGAAGATGGAAATGGGTTAATTATTATTTACTATTCCTGACTCTCATCTAAATACTGATGACTAAACAAATCTATAGTGCCTCTAGTATCCATTCAATACTACTTTCCTGAGTTCCAGATTCCTATATATTCCTGCTTGATTGTCAGTTTCAACCTGTTGTCAATAGGCATCTTAAATTAAGCAATTTCCAAACTAAACCCATCGTCTCCATGCCAAAACTTGGTTTGCCTTTAATCACCCACTACAGTAAATGGCATTTTCACTCACTTGGTTACCCAAGCCCAATATTTGAGTTCCATTTGATACTTTTCCCTTGCAGTCATGAAGAAATCATTCAGATTCACTCATCTGTATATCCCTTGAATCTACTCTCTTGTCTTCATTTTAATTACTGCCCCACGAGTTCAAGCCCTCTTTGTCTTTCACTGGAAATACTGTAGGTCTGATAATTTTTCTTTCAGATTCAGGTACTTCTCCCCTGTTATTAACCCTTCATATTGTCTCCAGACTGATTATTGTAATACCTGATCATATAACTTCCCTGTAGAGACAAAAGTAACTCTATCTTCGGTGCTAACCCACCTTGTTGAGTTCTGATTAATGCCAGTCCCAGCAATACTTCCTAATTTCTACTCATTTACTGTTCTTAGTGAAAGAACATGTACTGACTATAAATGCTGTCTTTAGATCAAAGCAACCTTAATGTTATTGAACAAATTACAGTCTTTGACACACATAGCATTCTTGCGTGTTCTCAGGGGTTGTGTTTACTTGACTACAGACCACATACACTCTTTGCCTGTGGTAAGCCTTGGTTCTGAGGAGTAATAGTGCAGAGATCTACCTGTCTTGCTGCTGCCAAAGACTATGCTTACGTAAGTTCTCCAATAAATCACCCTTTATCAACAAACCGGATTTGTTTGCCATGTTCCTTGGTTTCTTGGCTCCTTCCACATTTGGGGGTCACTTTGCATATACGGCCATTTCATGGAAGATTTTCTGTTTAAAATCTATTTAAAATTAATCATATCATTCTGTATTTTAAAAACTGCTAGTGGTTGTTTGTAATCTATACAAGTTGTTTTTCATATTTTGTGCATCTTAAAGTTCTCTAATAGTGTTAAAAATAACAGATCCTCTCTCCTGAAAGATGCACATACATACCCCATCTACTTTTAAATTATTGAATCAGACTAAAGATGCCTACTTCACGGGCCAAAATATGCCTATATTAAAGGTCCAAATTCCTGCTGTTCTCATTCATAAACTCTGTGCAGAAGCCTGGGAAGTCTTGTAAATATGGTATGCTCTTTCTTGCTGCTTTGCCGCTGTTTTCTGCCTGGCAAAATACCATGTATTCTTAGTTTCTGCCCAAATTTTATCTTCTCTACAGCGTCTTCATTGATTCATTAGACAGATATGGATGTTTCTTCTAAGTTTTCTTTTTCCAGTAATGTACACAAGCTTACTATTTATTTGTTGTGTGAGCCCTTTCAAGATGATATTTTATATACTGCATACCTTTTACATACCAAAGTGCCTGGAACATGGCAGATAATTATTTATTTCTGTTTTGCTTTAATTAGTTTTCACCTGAAGATAGTATAAGAAACTTAATATGCAAAAATCAAAGATAGGATAGCTTAGTTTAAATAAAATGAGCATCCACCAGATAAGAAAAATTTTAAAAATGTTACCCATGTTGACATATTAGCAAACTCAAAAATTTTAAAAACCATATTATAACTGAGGAATGATTAACAAGGAAGTCTTTATTGTAATAGTTAAAATGGATTGTCTGTGTCATGGAGGAAAACTTTCAATACTTGTGAAAACCACTCAATACCTAGAAATCTAAGAATGAGATTACTGTATTAGTCTGTTCTCACACAGCTAATAAAGACATACCTATGAGTGAGTAATTTATAAAGGAAAGAGGTTTAACTGACTCACAGTTTCACATGGCTGGGGAGGCCTCATAGTCAAGTCGGAAGGTGAAGGAGGAGCAAAGTCACGTCTTACGTGACAGCAGACAAGAGAGCTTGTGCAGGGGAACTCCCGTTATAGAAACATAAGATCTTGTGAGAATTATTCACTACCACCAGAACAGAATGGGGGAAGTGGCCCCCATGATTCAGTTATCCCCACCTGGCCCCACCCTTGACACACGGGGATTATTACAATTCAAGGTGAGATTTGGTTGGGGACACAGCTAAACCATATCATTCTACTTCAGCCCCTCCCAAAACTCAGGTCCTCACATTTCAAAACCAACAGTGCCCCAAAGTGTTAACTCATTTCAGCATTAACTCAAAAGTCCACAGTCCAAAGTCTCACCGGAGACAAGGCAAGTCCCTTCTGCCTATGAGCCTGTAAAATCAAAAGCAAGTTAGGTAAAATGGGAGTACAGGCATTGGGTTAATATGCCCATTCCAAATGAAAGAAGTTGGCCAAAATGAAGGGGCTACAGGCCCCATGCAAGTCTGAAATCCAATGAGGCAGTCAAATCTGAAAGCTCCAAAATGATCTCTTTTGATTCCATGTCTCACATCCAGGTCATGCTGATACAATAGGTGGGTTCTCACTCTTGGGCAGCTCTGACTCTGTGGCTCTGCAGGGTACAGCACCCCTCCTAGCTGCCTTCAGGGGCTGGCGTTGAGTGTCTGCAGCTTTTCTAGGCACACAGTGCAAGTTGTCAGTGGGTCTACCATTGTGGGGTCTGGAGGATGGTGGCCTTCTCACAGCTCCACTAGGCAGTGCCCCAGTGGGGACTCTGTGGGGGCTTCCACCACACATTTCCCTTCTGCACGGCCCTAGCAGAGGTTTCCCATGAGGGGTCTGCCCCTGCAGGACACCTCTGCCTGGACATCCAGGCATTTCCATACATCCTCTGAAATCTAGGCAGCGGTTCCCAAACCTCAATTCTTCTGTGCACCCGTAGGCTCAACACTATATGGAAGCTGCCAAGGCTTTGGGCTTGCACCCTGTGAAGCCATGGCTCAAGTTTTACCTTGGCCCCTTTTAGCCACAGCTAGAGTGGCTGGGATGTAGGTCAGCAAGTCCCTAGGTGGCACACAGGAGTAGGGCCCTAGACTGGGCCAGGAAACCAGTTTTCCGTCTGAGGCCTCAGGGCCTGTGATGGGAGGGGCTGCTGCAAAGGTCTCTGACATGCCCTGGAGACATTTTCTGCATTGTCTTGGTGATTAGCATTTGGCTCCTTGTTACTTTTGCAAATTTCTACAGCAGGCTTGAATTTCTACCCCCAAAATGGGTTTTTCTTTCCCACTGCATCATCAGGCTGCAAATTTTTCAAATTTTTATGCTCTCCTTTCTCTTGAACACTTTGCCACTTAGAAATTTCTTCTGCCAGATACCCTAAATCATCTCTTTCAATTTAAAAGTTTCACAGATTTCTAGGGCAAGGGCAAAATGCCAGTGGTGTCTTTGCTAAAGCATAACAAGAGTTACCTTTGCTCCAGTTCCCAACAAGCTCCTCCTCTTCATCTGAGACCACCTCAGCCAGGACCTTCTGGTCCATAAAACTGTCAGTATTTTGGTCAAAGCCATTCAGCAAGTCTCAAGGAAGTTCCAAACTTTCCCACATTTTCCTATCTTCTTCTGAGACTTCCAAACTGTTCCAAACTCTGCCTGTTACCCTGTTCCAAAGTTACTTCCACATTTTCTGGTATCTCTAGAGCAGCATCTCACTCTACTGGTACCAATTTACTGTATTAGTCCATTGTCAGGCTGCTAATAAAGACATACCCGAGACTGGGTAATTAATACTGGAAAGAGGTTTAATTGACTCACAGTTCCACATGGCTGGGGAGGTCTCACAATCATGGCAGAAGACAAGGAGGAGCAAGTCATGTGTTACATGGGTGGCAGCAGACAAAGAGAGAGCTTGTGCAGGAATACTCCCATTTTTAAAACGATGAAGTCTTTGAGACTTATTCACTACTATCAGGACAGTATAGGGGAAATGACCCCCATGATTCAATTGTCTCCACCTGGCCCCCCACTTGACACATGGGGATTATTACAATTCAAGATGAGATTTGGGTGGGGACACAGACAAACCATATAAAGAGGATTTGGGGGTTGGAAAGAATTTTAAATATCATCTCTCTCAACCATTCTGCCAACATTTGTTGGTGACATTTCCAGGTGATGCTGGGTCACCCAGCTCTGCCTCTGGAAAGCTGGTTTGAGATATGCCAGTCATACACACAGCAACAATAGAACAAGTTTGAATTCTCTCTGCCATGTGAAATAATGTGAAACATCACTCATACTCAGAAAGAAATGTGAAACAGATTATTCAACACAGTACAACACTCCTCATTGTTAAGTGACACTTTTAAATTAAACATTTCTATACATTTTCATAGGCAAGATTTCAGTGAATAATCAAATTCAGTCTAATTAAATTTTGTACTTATTCAGAATAGAAAAACATAGGATAATAGAAAACAGAAGCAGAACTAGAAAAGAAGGGGCAATGCATACTTCAGGGGAAAAAATTGAGGAAAGGTCATGGAATTTTGCACATATGCATACTAATGTCTATGACAATGTTATTTTTAAGACATAGAAACATTTTCTTTATTATTTCAAATAAATGTTTTTATCTTACTTATTGCAATAATAACAATTTACATCATGAATCATCAAGGAAAGGCTATATTTAGTAATACCACCCTTTAAAAAAAATCATTTTTCTTAGAGCAGTAATCTGATTTTGAGAAAATGTAGGAAAAATACATCTCAGTGGAAAAACAAACTCTAGAGTCCAGTAACAGTCTAAAAGGCCTGAGTTTTTATCAGTTTCAGTCTCCAAATTAGAAGTGATAGGCAATTCGTAAAAATCTAAGTGATTTCCAAAGTGAATTTTATAAATTATGTTTATTACAATTTTGTTTCTGCAGTTTCCTCATATGTGTCTTCTAAGGACTGATATTCTGAGATCTCTTACATTGTTACTGTTTCTGCTGCTGTGACTGCTGCTTCTTTCTTTTCTTGTCCTTCAGAAAGAAGCTGTGGATTATCTGAGTAGTAGTAGACTCCCTACAGGCATTTTCCAGATGTAACAGAGCATCAGTGCCTCCTTCTGCCTGTCAGGGCAGTGAATTCCCATGCCTTAAGAATCAATTTGATCTAAAAACATTTAAGTGGATTAAAATGCTTAGTCATTAAATGTAAGATTATTTCTTTAGTGAGGACAAAGCCTATCCACAAGCTACCACACATGGTTACTGTGGAGATCTCCTTGGTACATCATTATCCCTGGGCAGGCTAAAACCACACTGTTCTCTGAGGGCTTCACTCAAGTCCTGTAGCAGCCCTTACATGAAACCATTTGCTGTGCTGTTCTAAAGTGGTTTAACGACAGCATCCCCACTGATAATAGACACGGGTCTTCTGTCCTTCCAAGCATTACCAATTCATGCATTATCTGCTGAGTTTGCAGAAGGCGAGAGACTGCTTTTCCGGGATCTTTGTCATTCTATATTTAAAATTATATGTTATTTATAGTTCTGTTTATCCCAGATGAATGTGTGTGGCATTATCATCTATGCCTGAGTATAGACAATAACCCACAAAAATAATCCCCAAATAAATAGAACTGTTGACAGGTAAATTATGGAAATAGTGAACAATGGACATTTTGGAACATCTTTAGCACAGCAGTTTCCAATCACACATGTGATTTATCTTGCTTTTCAGTGTCAGATTGAAAATGTTTCATTCCTAGTAATTCGAATCATGACAACAAGTAAGGTTTGAAAAAGTAGTGGACCTTTTTCTGCTGAGCCATGAAAGCTGAAAATCATAATGGAAACATTAAAAATAGAAGGAGATAAAGAAGAAAACAGGTCTATTGCTACACAAAACATGGTTATAGAGATTTGTGAGAAGATGATACAGAAAAAACATTTTTTAAAAAGTTCCGCTAAAAGAGTCCTGAAACCCTATTCAGAAAAATATCTAAGTAATTTTGATTATCTCTTAGTTTAGAAATATTTTGACTCCTAGATGCTGTGTTCTTACTATTGAGTTTCAGTAAAACATGGCCAAGGATCATGTTGAAATAGACAAAGAAGTGAAAGTTATTAACATAATAGAAAACATTTGA
The DNA here is from genome assembly GCF_003255815.1 of Theropithecus gelada. Taxonomy (NCBI): domain Eukaryota; kingdom Metazoa; phylum Chordata; class Mammalia; order Primates; family Cercopithecidae; genus Theropithecus; species Theropithecus gelada. The sequence continues at coordinate 148,868,053 of NC_037671.1, read as the reverse complement.
GAGTCTACTTGTGCAAGACACTCAATATTTTATATTAAGCTTTCATTCCATACTCACAACTGATAACTGATGTGAAGAAGAAACCAAAGAAAAGAGTTTATTTGACTTGTATAAAAGTGGATGCATTAACACATTTCATTGATAGAGTCAGGTTTTTAGCCTCAGATTCTGGGACCTCAACTTATGAAATTTTGAAGGTTTTAGAGAAGAAATGACTTAAATTATGAACAACTGGTGATTTCTTCCCAAATGCCCAATTTTGTTCCACATAACAACACGGAGAAAGTCATGGCTTTAAAAATTACTGACGGGGGCGGGACCAAGATGGCTGACTCGAAACAGCTCAGTTCAGAAACTCCCAACGAAAAGAACCATAATAAGCATGTGAATCCTTCACCAGCAACCAAGGTAACCAGGTTCGCCATCAGAACTGACTAGAAGAGTGGTGTGATCCAGGGAGAGGAAGGAAGAGCAGTATGGTGCTGCGGCCCACCTGAGAGACACAAGGGGCAGGGGAACTAGTTTACACCTTTTCTGCCTCTGCCACTCCTGAGACAGCAAGATCAACCCCTCTTCTTTTCTTCAGCCTACTCAACATGAAGATGATGCGCATAAAGATCTTTATAATGATCCACTTTTACATAATAGTAAATATGTTTTCTATTCTTATTATTTTCTTAATAATATTTTCTCTAGCTTGCTTTGTTGTAAGAATACAGTATATAATACATGTCAGATACAAAATATGTTTTAATTAATCAATTGTTTTTGTTATCAGTAAGGCTTCCAATAAATAATAGACTATTAGTAGTTAAGATTTTGGGGAGTCAAAACTTATACGCAGATTTTTGACTGTGTTTGGGTCAGCATCCCTAACCCCTATGTTGTTCAGGGATCAACTGTATGTATAAAAATTTTCATAATTCTATGACATACTAGTCATCATGGTAATTCTTATTATTTTCTGGTTTTAATCATCGTCTAGTGAAAGCTGTGTATCATTTATGAGAGAGCAAATGCTCATGGTTCTGCAGACTGTACAGGAATCTGAGAGAAGGAAGCTGCCTCAGTGTCTTAGTGCTGGTTTGACTGATCTAGTCCAAAACACATGGCGATGGACTTTGTGCCTAAATAGGCACTACTTTTTTATGTGTGTCCATGTGTGTGATGTACAACGCTAAAGAAGCAGGCACAGAAAGAAGCCCAGTAAAGGTTCTGGGTCTTAATTGAATGCTTTTATCTTAAACAATTCCTATTTCCTTGATTTTAATTGCTCCTAATATCTCTGTGAAATTTTGAAATTAATTTAAAACTACTTCACTGCCCCAGAGCTTATCCACAGATCACATTGGAAAACATGGAAATAATAGGAATTTTGATGTGGTCCCCTTGTATGGAGTCTATGTTATCTTTCTAGAACGTTTTGTACACCATTCTCCCACATCTATATAATCTGGTTTTCAATGCAATTTTTAATTGCATAAGTTTTACATTCCTCATTTTATGAAAGTATTGCATGTTTCCAAAGAATATCTGAACTAATAAACATTCTCGTAAATGAAATTGTAATATAATAATTTCTGCTTGGACATTTATTTGTATATACCTAGCTACATAAAATAAGGTGGGGAAAATATTAGAACCAGTTATGTAAAATAATTTCCATAACTATCAAATAAAATAAGGTCATCAAAGATGTTTTGAAATAAAACATAACTGAGAAATTTTTCCTCTAGCAACTCCATTTATGCCATCCTTTCTTTCTTTATAAACCTCAATTTTATACTTTTATTTCGTACATATCCTATTATAACTCAAAGCAAACTAGCACAGAAAAACTGTGTTCATTATACTCTAATATACAAGGAGAAGTGAAAGCTGAATAGAGGCTTAACCATGAAGAAATTTGCATCCAAGGTGGTGAATGTGAAAGAGAATGCAATTTTGGAGGGATTATACGTTATTTAACTAAAACAGAAGAGTTAAATTTTTTTACATTTATAATTTTAAAAATAGAGTTTTACTGTTCTTTATACATAAATAGTGATGTTATTCATCAAGATAGTCTTTTTACTATAATGAAGGATGTAGCAATTGTTACAAGAGAGAAGGTATCACCAGATTGACAAACTGGCATATGTTCCCTGAAGTCTCATTTATTTTTAGTATTTTATGGGGAAGAGTAAAGGTGAGTTCAAACTGCGAAGTTGACGTAGTTAAAAGAAATACAATTTTTGAAAACATTTCCAAGAGCATTATGCATGTTTTAGTTCAGAAAACAGTTATATTACACCCTGAGAATTGTTTTGATATCAGATATCTGAAAGAAATGTGCTGTCTGGCTTATTGAAATCCATTCACTTTCAACCCAAATGAATCAATAGTAGTAGGGCATAGCAGAGATTACAAATGATACTAATTTCTCCTTAAATAAAATTAGGATTTTTCAAACTGGCTTATGTTTTTTAATTTCCTTCCTAATCAGTGAGTTTCTTCCTCACAGCAGCCAGTGTCAGCATTTATTCTATATGATGTAAACAAACAATAATAAAAAGCAGGTTCAAGCCATTACTCTAGACTAACCTGCAGCTATGGGCCTGTTTGTCTTTGTTTTACTAAACTGTCAGCTAAACAACAGTATGCTACAGACCCCTCAAAGTATTCACACAGTTTCTCATGCCTTTGACTAAATTTCTTGCATTAAAATAAGAAAAAATAAAATAATAATGATAAGAAGAAGAAAAGAACAAGGAGAAAGAAGACGACACAAAGGTTTTAGAAGATAGAATGAAAAGTATGCCAAATTATAGTTTTGTTCCATTATAAATTCTTGACACAAACTACTCTGAAAATGTAACTTTAAGTGTAAATGTAAGCACTGAAACTCCCTATCAAACGCTAACCTTTCAAAACAAGAAGAGAATTAAAATAAGACATCTCATAATTCCAATTTTACTGTAGTATAAAATGGTAGTTACTTCACTTCCAAAGGAAATCTTTGAGTACAGACATATCAAATTTTCACTGCATGACACCCCCATAAAAATGAATTCTAGATAAAAATGAGTTTGATACTTGCAGTCAAACATTTCTTTTATAAAATTCCATAAACATAACTGGTATCCTTAAAAGAAAAAAATATGAAGAAAAAAATCGATTCCACTGTGTTTCAGAAAATGACAGGTCTAGTCAAACAGAAGTTTAACTGTGGGGTGTAGATAACATCTTATTGTGCATGGAGTTCCCAGGTGAGTCAACATTTCCAAAAACCACTGACAAGATGTCTACAAATACAACAGAGAGATGACCAGGAAAATGACAACTATTTCCTTAAAGAGTCAGCTGGGCAATCACAAAGCATCCTGCAAATAAAACAATTCATAAAACCTCTGAAAGGTCAACTTCAGAGTATTGCATATATACTTGCAAGGAAAGATTTATTTTGAAATAAATAGTATACAAAAGGGGTTTTGTAGTAATTATAGCTACCAAAGACTTTCTTTATGTAGTGTCAATTTTGCTGGTATGGTCGATGAAAGTCTTTAATCAATTTCAGAATTAACATGAAGCCGAAACCCTTTTGCAGTCAAAATCTTTAAAAATAATTGTTTATAATTATTATTTGTCAAACAGATTATGTGCTATGAATGGGTGTTGGTAAGTTGGGCCTATCCAAGGTGATTAGGTCACTGAGAGGGATCAATGCTGCTCTTATGGAACTGGGTTAATTCTTAAGGGAATCGGCCAGGCGCGGTGGCTCAAGCCTGTAATCCCAGCACTTTGGGAGGCCGAGACGGGCGGATCACGAGGTCAGGAGATCGAGACCATCCTGGCTAACACGGTGAAACCCCGTCTCTACTAAAAATACAAGAAAATTAGCCGGGCGAGGTGGCGGGCGCCTGTAGTCCCAGCTACTCGGGAGGCTGAGGCAGGAGAATGGCGTGAACCCGGGGGGGTGGAGCTTGCAGTGAGCCGAGATCGCGCCACTGCACTCCAGCCTGGGGCACAGAGCAAGACTCCGTCTCAAAAAAAAAAAAAAAAAAAAAAAAAAAAAAAAAAAAAAATTCTTAAGGGAATCAGTAAGTTCTCACTCACTGGGTACTGGATGAGTTACTACTAGAGCAGATTGTTATAAAGTGAGGCCGCCCCTACTATTTTGCTCCTCTCACATGCTCCCAGTTCCCCTTCTACTTCTCCGCCATGTTATGACACAGAACTGAGTTCTCACCCGTAGCTGTCCAGATACAGCCATCCTATCATGGACTTCCCAGCCTCTAGTACGTAGAGCTAAAATAAACATTTTTTAAAATAAATCAATAAACAAATCATCCAATCTCAGGTATTGTGCTATAGCAACATTAAAAAGACTAAGACATTATACCAAGACACTAAACTAAAAAAATTCATTGATTCACATTATCAGTTTGCTACACTCATTGCCATAAAAATTATAAAAATTAGCAAATATACTGGAAATGGTGCCTACTTGCCTCTTCCCATTACCTTGGAAAGAGAGAAAATGGAAAAAAGTAGAAATAAGATGTTTTGATATTATCTGTTGTCACTTTTCACTTACAAGATATTAATACATGAAATGAGCAAAAAAAGGTATGCAAAAAAAGACCAACCCAGTGATATCAAAGAAATTCTTTTTTTTTTTAATATTTATTTATTTATTTATTATTATTATACTTTAAGTTCTAGGGTACATGTGCATAACGTGCAGGTTTGTTACACATGTATACTTGTGCCATGTTGCTGTGCTGCACCCATCAACTCGTCAGCACCCATCAACTCGTCATTTACATCAGGTATAACTCCCAATGCAATCCCTCCCCCCTCCCCCCTCCCCCCTCGCCATGATAGGCCCCGGTGTGTGATGTTCCCCTTCCCGAGTCCAAGTGATCTCATTGTTCAGTTCCCACCTATGAGTGAGAACATGTGGTGTTTGGTTTTCTGTTCTTGTGATAGTTTGCTAAGAATGATGGTTTCCAGCTTCATCCATGTCCCTACAAAGGACACAAACTCATCCTTTTTTATGGCTGCATAGTATTCCATGGTGTATATGTGCCACATTTTCTTAATCCAGTCTGTCACTGATGGACATTTGGGTTGATTCCAAGTCTTTGCTATTGTGAATAGTGCCGCTATAAACATACGTGTGCATGTGTCTTTATAGCAGCATGATTTATAATCCTTTGGGTATATACCCAGTAATGGGATGGCTGGGTCATATGGTACATCTAGTTCTAGATCCTTGAGGAATCACCATACCGTTTTCCATAACGGTTGAACTAATTTACAATCCCACCAACAGTGTAACAGTGTTCCTATTTCTCCACATCCTCTCCAGCACCTGTTGTTTCCTGACTTTTTAATGATTGCCATTCTAACTGGTGTGAGATGGTATCTCATTGTGGTTTTGATTTGCATTTCTCTGATGGCCAGTGATGATGAGCATATAAACAGAAACAAAGACAAGAACCACATGATTATCTCAATAGATGCAGAAAAGGCTTTTGACAAAATTCAACAGCCCTTCATGCTAAAAACGCTCAATAAATTTGGTATTGATGGAACGTACCTCAAAATAATAAGAGCTATTTATGACAAACCCACAGCCAATATCATACTGAATGGGCAAAAACTGGAAAAATTCCCTTTGAAAACTGGCACAAGACAGGGATGCCCTCTCTCACCACTCCTATTCAACATAGTGTTGGAAGTTCTGGCTAGGGCAATCAGGCAAGAGAAAGAAATCAAGGGTATTCAGTTAGGAAATGAAGAAGTCAAATTGTCCCTGTTTGCAGATGACATGGTTGTATATTTAGAAAACCCCATTGTCTCAGCCCAAAATCTCCTTAAGCTGATAAGCAACTTCAGCAAAGTCTCAGGATACAAAATTAATGTGCAAAAATCACAAGCATTCTTATACACCAGTAGCAGACAAACAGAGAGCCAAATCAGGAATGAACTTCCATTCACAATTGCTTCAAAGAGAATAAAATACCTAGGAATCCAACTTACAAGGGATGTAAAGGACCTCTTCAAGGAGAACTACAAACCACTGCTCAGTGAAATAAAAGAGGACACAAACAAATGGAAGAACATACCATGCTCATGGATAGGAAGAATCAATATCGTGAAAATGGCCATACTGCCCAAGGTTATTTATAGATTCAATGCCATCCCCATCAAGCTACCAACGAGTTTCTTCACAGAATTGGAAAAAACTGCTTTAAAGTTCATATGGAAACAAAAAAGAGCCCGCATCTCAAAGACAATCCTAAGTCAAAAGAACAAAGCTGGAGGCATCATGCTACCTGACTTCAAACTATACTACAAGGCTACAGTAACCAAAACAGCATGGTACTGGTACCAAAACAGAGATATAGACCAATGGAACAGAACAGAGTCCTCAGAAATAATACCACACATCTACAGCCATCTGATCTTTGACAAACCTGAGAGAAACAACAAATGGGGAAAGGATTCCCTATTTAATAAATGGTGCTGGGAAAATTGGCTAGCCATAAGTAGAAAGCTGAAACTGGATCCTTTCCTTACCCCTTATACGAAAATTAATTCAAGATGGATTAGAGACTTAAATGTTAGACCTAATACCATAAAAACCCTAGAGGAAAACCTAGGTAGTACCATTCAGGACATAGGCATGGGCAAAGACTTCATGTCTAAAACACCAAAAGCAACGGCAGCAAAAGCCAAAATTGACAAATGGGATCTCATTAAACTAAAGAGCTTCTGCACAGCAAAAGAAACTACTATCAGAGTGAACAGGCAACCTACAGAATGGGAGAAAATTTTTGCAATCTACTCATCTGACAAAGGGCTAATATCCAGAACCTACAAAGAACTCAAACAAATTTACAAGAAAAACACAAACAACCCCATCAAAAAGTGGGCAAAGGATATGAACAGACATTTCTCAAAAGAAGACATTCATACAGCCAACAGACACATGAAAAGATAGCAAAGAAATTCTAAAAAGAGCAACGGAATTTGAAATAAAACTATGACAATAACATGAAACAAATGCTCTAGAAAATAAATGCTCTGATGAAATTTATACCACCAAAATCATGCAAGAAGTGGAAAATTCAAAAAGATCAATTATTGTAGAAAAGATTGGAAAGATAATTAGATAGCTACCATTCATGAAAGTATCAGGACTAGATGGTTTCATAGATGAGTTCTAAGAACATTTATAGTTTCAATCCTATTTGAATTATTCTATACCACAGAAAAAAGTTTTCCCAATTTATTTTCTTAGGGCTGCATAATTTTAAAAATATTACAAGTAAAAAGCTATAAATTAATTGCATTTTTAATAAAGATGCAAAAAAGTAATTAAAAATAGTAAAAGTTGAATATAGTAATCAAAGAAAAGAATAACATATTACAAACAAATAAGATACAGTGTAGTAATGGAAAGTTAAATTAATATCAGAACACTTATTAATCTAATTCAATGCATCCAAAAATTTTTAAAAGATATATTAGCATATAGTTTCAAAGATATGTAATAAAATATTATTAGCTATTCTTAATAATTGAAGGAAACTACTTAAATATAGTAAAGACCATTTACTGAATACTAATAGCAATAACACAGTAAGTAGCAGAGTGCTAAAAAGTCTTTTCATTTAAATTCGGGAAGTTGACTGAGATATTTGCTATTGCTGTTAGATCAACCTAATGCACAAGGAAAGTATCACTAGTTTCAGGATTCAGACAAGAGGTAGATTTTTTTCTTGTGCACCTATTTAAAGCAATACTTTCAACTAAATCTTCATAATAAATAAATATCATAAGTGTGTTTCTTATAAAATCACTCAATGTAGTTTAATAACATTAATAAAATACATTTCAGTAGTTAAAAAAAAATAAAACACACTGCCAACACTAAACTGACACAATATAGGGATGAAAGTCTGCCTAGGATACATTAGGGTCTGGCAGAATATATGAACCTCTTATCTTGTAAGCAGTTCTCCATAAATATCATTTTTCTTAATTGAACTTTTGATTAAGTATCAATGAAAAAGGCCTTTGAACCAGAGCAACTCCATCTTGAACAGGAGCTGGGTAAAATGACCCTGAAATCTATGGGGTTGCATTCACAGATGGCTAGGTATTTTAAGTCACAGGATGAGATAGGAGGTCAGCACAAGATACAGGTCATGAAGACTTTGCTAATAAAACAGATTGCAGTAAAGAAGCCAGCTAAAACCCACCAAAACCAAGAGTGACATCTGGTCGTTCTCACTCTGACACCCCCACCAGTGCCATGACAGTTTACAAATGCCATGGCAGTTTACAAATGCCATGGCAACGTTAGGAAGTTACCATATATGGTCCTAAAAGGGGAGGCATGAATATTCCACCCTTTATTTAGCATATAATCAAGAAATAACCATAAAAATGGGCAACCAGGAGCCCTCGGGGCTGCTCTGTCTATGGAGTAGCCAGCCATTCTTTATTCCTCTACTTTCTTAATAACCTTGCTTTCACTTTATTCTATGGACTCACCCTGAAGTCTTTCTTGCACAAGATCCAAGAACCGTTTCTTGGGGTCTGGGTCTGGACCCCTTTCCAGTCACATCAAGTGGCAGTAATTTTGATGTTTTACCCAAAAGTGCTACGGCCGGGTATAGTGGCTCACATGCGTAATCCCAACACTTTGGGAGACCCAGGAGGGCGGATCACTTGAGGTCAGGAGTTCCAGACCAGCCTGACCAATATGCTGAAACCCTGTCTCTACTAAAAACAGAAAAGTCAGCCTAGTGTAGTGGTGCATGATTGTTATCCCAACTACTTGCGAGGCTGAGACAGGAAAATTGCTTGAACTGGAGAGGCAGAGGTTGAGTGAGCCAAGATTGCACCACTGTACTACAACCTGGGCAACAGGGCAAGACTTCATCTCAAAAAAAAAAAAAAAAAAAAGAAAAAAAAAAGTGCTACAAAGGCAGATAGTCTCTCATACTGGTTATATGGAGGCTCATGGGCTTCAGTGGGCAGTTAGCTGATGTTTGGAATGACACCAGGAGCTGAGGCGTCAGATAAGATTTGTGCCTGATAAAAAAACAAAAACAAAAACAAAAACAACAACAAAAAACATATACCCCCATTTCCACATAGACAGGATAATGAAGTGCAATACCAGGATCATGATTCTTTTTAGAGAAAATACTGGGTTTTCTCTTGCCAATCAACAAAGGACAATCAATGTCCCACAAATTCCACCAACACAAACATTTGCTGCAATTGATTTTAAACCAGAGAATTGTTTTGGGTGCACATACTCAAATTCCATCTTTAGTCATAAAAAACCAGAATGCCATGACTCTGCCTACTGTACTTTATAAAATAAATTGGTTGCAAAATGTACATCTAAGTAATTATATTAGATATTTCTGTGTATAGAGTAACTAAATATAAGCTAGTGAAATGTTGGAGGCTTTCTCCCCAAACACTGTCATTATAGAAAAATTGAATGGTATTATTACATTTTTGCTACTAATTACTTAACATACCAGGCATCTAATACAGACACTCATCAATGACACTTTTAGCTTATGATAAAATCATATCATCTACATATACAAAAATATTTGCTGTTTTTATCTAAAAGTAGTATCAAGTTATTAGGAAACAGTCCATAAAGGAATGAGGACACAGCCCTATTTGGTCACACGTACATGACTAATAAAAAACTGACAAGTCTAAAACAACTTTTGAACATTTTCCTCAATAGTTCCCCTTGTTTTATTCCTTGTCTTGGTGCGTGGCCTCACCATTAGCCTGTCTCTTCTCAAAAAATATCTATAACATATGTCTTTACATCTCTTCTTCCCTCTAGGATGCTAGCAGCTCAGAACCATTTCCTATATAAAACTCTCCAATTTTCGGATAAATGCCCCATATAAATAATTTAGCACGGTCAAGTGATTTTTTCCAATCTGGTTCCTGCCTACATATTTAGTCTTATTTTCCAACAAGCCCCTGTGTAGCAACCATGACACTCTAATATAAATTAATAAAAATACAACTATATTTTTAACACTTCAGTGCTTTTTGCCTTTGTTGTTACCTTTGTGTGCTTCTGCCTGGAATTTCCTCTCTTCCTGTCTTTCCAGTGATGTATTTAATCCTACTTATCCTCTAAATCACAGCTTACGGGTCATATTCTCCATAAAGCACCTCTTCAATCATTCTGCCCTCCCTCCGGGATCCCCCAATCCCAGTTAACTTGCCTAACCTGAGTATTTGAGTACTTTTAGTCTCTACATACTACTTCTAGCATAGTCCATCTGAAAAGTATTGCATTCACTTGATTAAATATTTGTTTCCTCCTCTGTTAAAATGTAAACATCTGGAGGCTTTCTTATGATGGTATACCCATAGCATTGTGCTTACCATATAATAGGCAAACAGTTTCCATACCGTGTATAACAATGTCAGTTTGAGTGGTGGCTCACGCCTGTAATCCTAGCACTTCGGGAGGCTGAGGGGCGAGAATCACAAGGTCCGGAGTTTGAGACCATCCTGGCTAATATGGTGAAACTCCATCTCTACTAAAAATACAAAACTTAGCCAGGTGTGGTGGTGGGCACCTGTAGTCTCAGCTACTAGGGAGGCTGAGGCAGGAAAATCACTTGAACCTGGGAGACGGAGGTTGCAGTGAGCTGAGATCGCGCCACTGCACTCCAGCCTGGGAGACAGGGTAAGACTCTGTCTCAAAAAAAAAAAAAAAAAAAAAAAAAAAATGTCATCTGCTTAGCTTTCATTGATAAAAAGGAAATTACACCAAAGTAAAACATACTTAATGCAATCTAATAGTTATTGTTACACTTTTGGTTTAAAAAAGCAAACAGAGCATACAACAAAGATAGTCCTACAACTATTAGTAATAAAACATTAGCAACAAAGAGATTTCAACTAATTGCCTGAAGAGGAAGACCAAGAGATAGATATTGATTAATAAACAGAATAAAACAATTGCCAGTCTATAATATGTATGGAGGAGAAAGAGACAAAAAAATGTTAGACTGCTAGGGAGAATTTTGTATATTCTGGAGACTTGGGCAAGAAACATATGACCGACAGTCAGTAGGAAAAGTGAGCTGGAAAACAGCAATAACCCTTTACCACTTTTAGAACCAGCCAGGGTTTTATCTCTCTGGGGAAAACAAGGAGATTTTTCATAAATAAATTAACTATAATATAAAATAACTGTTAAATGAAATTACCTGGGGATAGCATAGCAAAGGCAAATGTTGAAAAACATAGAGAATCAACAAAATGATACATGCAAATTCCAGAATTGAAGGTGTAGGGAGGTTCAAACTTTCCCTCTGAAGGTTTGACAACTGAGTCTGCTGACATAAACTGACAATAGATAAACAGGAGAAAAGGCATACTCATTATTTAAGCTTATGAGACTCACACAAAATATAAAACTCAAAGGAGGAGCCAGATGTTTGAAGTTTTTATAGCATAAAGGAATAGGGGCTTGAGGGCTTTTAGGGGAGGTGGTGACAAGTTAAGGGAGAGAAAAAAGGAGGAACCACAGGATGAACAAAGGCTGTCTTATTATGCAGATAAAGCTTCTCAGGTAATAAAAGCAGCCTCCAGAAGAATAAGTGATAGGCTGTCTGGGTATGCGGATGACATTTAATCTCCTCTCCAGTGATTAATCTTCCCTGGTTGCTTGATGAGATTCCTAGGGAGGGGTTTCAAGACAATTGCATTTCTTTTGGAAGAACTTACCTCAGTTAGACAAGTGAACTTAAGAGAAAGGGCCTCTTGGTGCTTTGGGAAAGAGGATCTAGAGACAGAGGAAGAAGGAAGGTCAGAGAGACCTTGAGGCTACTCTTTTAATTCAAAATTGCGATACATTGGATATGATTTTCTAAGCCACAACAAAGTCTTCTATAAGTGTTTAAATAAATAAAAAGACTACACAATTTTTAAATAAGTTCACATTTAGACATGCCATTTTGAAATGCCAAGACAACAAGAATAAAATGAACATCTCAAGCACTTCTTTTAAAGTTATTTACAGATTAATATCAGACTGGCCATCAGTAACACTGCTTCTTAGATTGTGAACAATTACTTCAGTGTTCCAAGAAAAAAATGATTTTCAACCCTGAATTCTGCACCTGGCCAAACTAGTACTCAAGTGTAAAGGTAGAATAAAGTCATTCTCTGTCTTGAGACAGATAAAACTCAGAAAGTTTATCTCACAAACATGCTTTTTCAGGAAGTTGTTTGAAGAATACCAAAGAGACAATAGATGGAATTTAAGAAAGCGTGAATCAAATTCAGAAGAAGGGAGAGATAGATGTATAATAGGGCTTGAGAGCAAACAGTTCACATAGGAGCAAAATGACAGAGTACTAAGAGAAATCTCCAGGGAAGAAGAACATTGCATTAAAAACAAAAAGCTACAGATAGTCATAGTCAAATATAAAGGGACTGGATTAAATTCAAATAGTAAAGCAACAGATTTCAAAAATTAAAACACATTGAATATCAAGCAATAGAATGCACAGGAATTGGAAATGTATTTCGGATACAGTTAAGCGCTTCAGACGGGAAAGAAAACTTGTAAAAACAATGTATAATTCAGAAATAAATTAGACCAAATGATTTGGGGCAGGTCGTTATTAGATACTGTCTAAAGCTGAAAAATCAACAATTAGCAACACACACACACACACACACGCACACACACACACTTCTGAGGTAACCCCAGAAGAACTACAAAGAGATTAGAAACAGCTGGAGAAGAATATGGAAAGGAAGTTTGATTTTATTATAAGCCCAATTTTACTTTTTGATTAAAAAAAACCTACGTAAATTAATCTGATTTTTTTTTATTTTAGAAAAAGAAACTAATACTTATACATATCACAATGTATCTTTTCTTCAAAATTCATTTTCAAAATTAGATGATTTAAAAAAGTGAATCTAGACTGTCAAATGTAATTATTTATATGTACCACATCCTACAAATCTTTAGTCATAGCCTAACACCAAAATGAGAGCACAAAGTACCTTCTTGTAGAATAAATGGCCCACATTTCCCCAAGGGAACACATTCTTTTGAGAATAAATTGCATTTGCAATGTTGCATTATTACATTTATTTTAGGACTACAGGCTAAATCCATTAAACTTGTAATGATGTGTTTTTTTTTTTTTTTTTTTTTTTTTTTTTCCTCCCTCCCTTCCAGGCTTATGGGAAAAGACTTATTTTCACAACTACTCTAAGTCATTAGAAGTATTGTTAATTTACTACTATCTCAAGTCTCTTCATCTCTAATCTACATTGATTTTCTGTCCTGAACATAGAAAGCATGCATTTGTTAATGCTGTAGCTGCAATAAGTTTTCTTTCAGATATTTTTTTCTCCTAGAAAAACTGAATAAAGGTGGCAAAAAAACTACTGGAACATAGATTAATGACTTCTTAGAAATGACTTGTAGGGGTGCAAAAATTTTTAGGGAGGAAACATTATTAGTTGTAGAAAAGCATATGACCTGGAAAATGGGCATAGTGCTCCCGATTTGTTGCTGTTGGTGATAGTCTCTATGGAGACCTGAGTTCCATGAAAAATTAAAACTCAAATCATGGCAGTCATCAGCAAATAGTAAATTCAAGAAGTTTAGCGTTTTTTTCGCCCATGCAAATTGAGTACACAATTCTTTGCTTATGCAGAACCACTAAGGTGTCTATTGATTTCTCAAGTTGCCATGTCATAATCTTTTTACAAAATGAATCTTGTCTTTGTCTTTGGTGCTCCAGTCACCCTGTGGCCCCATGCTTTGGCCAGGATGTCATGGGGATCCTTTTCTTTACCATGTTGCCTCTAGAAAAAGCAAAGTCAAGGAAGTCAAAGCAGGTGACGCTTTGTCTGAAGCTGACCTTGTCTCACTGGGGAGAGGGAGGATGTACATCAATCTAGAAATCAACAGTCACCAACTACCATATGTGTCACATTAAAAAAAAAAAAAGTAGTAAAACAAAGAGTGGCCTAAATTGGTGAACAGAAGTTCACTGTTCAGCATTAATCAGAAAATACCATTCAAAACTTTAAAATATGAACTAAAATAAATATTTACTTTTTATTATTTTGGAATACTAAGCAGGGTTATTATGACAGTCTTAGAGTTTACGATTCTTAGTACACAAGAAATGAAGATTCATGTGTATTGGCTTCTCTTTCTAACCATCGTAGACTTGCTTCATCAAATCAGCTTTAACCACATTAATTTAATCTCTTGCTTTTTCAGTAACAAAACAGGAAACCAATCCCAATATTTCTCCTTCATTTGATTTTAGAATTAGTTATTGTAGTCTGAGTTGGTGTCATAGAAAGATTCATCATTAGACACAATAATATGTATGTATGTATGTCTATATTGGTATTTCCTAGGTCTTTTGTATTTCCAGTATGATTTGAGTATTTTATTCAATTACATAGAAATAAATTCTCCCATCAATTATTTGAAACTCTTTACAAATAGCAAATGTAGAAATAGATCATTTGTCCTTATTTAACATATCATTGTAATGGATATTAGATATAATTTATATTGTATAGATGAATGTGTACCTGTGCATATATATAAATTCACCATCAAAAAGCTGGATGCTATAGAAAAAGAACAACACACCATTCTAATTCACTGTTACTAGAAATTAAAGACAGTTTGTGTTATTGTTTTCCCGCATGAATAAAATATCCATCACTAAGAGTTTTCTGTTCTAAACTCTTGAGACATGAGGTTATTTCCTCATTAACTAAGGAGCTAAAAACATAATCCTTCACATGGGACAGGCAGACCACAACTTCAAATCTAAATCCTCTGGAATTCGCAAATGCTATAATGAATTTTAAATTGGCCCACAACTTAACAACATCTTTGTTCATTTATCAGATAGATTTGGGTCTCTGAACTGTGCCCCTAAGAAGCAGTTCAGTGTGGTGCTTACAAGGAGAGCTTGGTTGTCAGGAGTACCTGTGTCAACCTCCTAACTCTACTATTTCCTTTCTATATGAGTTTGAACAAAAGTTGTGTCAAGTTAATGTGAGGGTTATAGAAGTTGTCAAGAAAGATAGATATACAGAAGAATTGGTGATGAAATTGATAACAAGAAATGAATCTTACAAATATTACTGTGATTTTAGTATACTCTCCTGTTTATAAAATTTGAGTAATAGATTTTCAGCTATTTTGAATTTTTTTTTTCTAGTTTGGAGACTGAGTTTGGAAGAAAGGAAAGAAGGAAGGAAGAAAGGGGGGTAGAAATAATTTTTTTTTTTGGCATGTTACACAGCAACATTTGTTTTTGGTAATATCACTGAGAAAGTTGCTGTGGCTTTAATGGATAGGAACCTACATATTCTTCAGATTATTTTAGACAACCTTAAAGCAGCTCCTTAGCGCCAGTGCAGCTCCTTAACATTATTTTGTCATTAACTAATAAACACTGGATATCCCAAATCACATTCTACTTCCCCAAATGATGATCCATTACATAATTCCATTTATGATGTAAAATAATGCTTTCCTGGGAGCCATTGTATATATTTATTTATGAATTGTTTTCTGGGATTTGATGTGGTTGAGAATAATACAAGATTGATTCTTTCTATAAATTCTGGCTTCAGTTTCCTTTGCCTGGACCTGAAAACATCTATTTCATTTTCCTTCAGCATATTATATTCTGCAAAGTGCCAGAGGCTCTCAATGGTACTAATGAGTTCTTGTTCCAATTATCTGTTTTAAATTTTTAATCTTTTTTTCTTTGCTACTATGAAAAAGAAGATGAATGAAGAAAACAAAAATCATTACCAATACTCTCATTTATTTGTTGCTGCAAGCTCAATGGTTTGAGAGAATGTCGACATACTTTTTTTTTGTGGGGGAGGGAAGATCAATTAAATAAAATGTCCCATCAATAATTTGAAGTTCTTCAAATATAGCAAATGTCCTCAGTCTCAATATCAGAAAACTTGCCTTTTTGTGTTAGTAAAATTAGACCTAAGGATAACGAAGACTTATATTTTTCAAAATGGTATTTGAATTTAATAATCTTAAAAGCAGTGGAAAATATCACAAATGGAAAGAGAGTTAACTTTACTAAGAAAAACATAATATCAAAATGAAGCTTTATGATGTTTTAAAGGTAAATGTCTTTATTAAATTACCTACATAAATTACGATAAACACTAAGACAGAAGGGCAAAAAATTAGCAAAGAACACCAAAAGACAAATTCCCGGCCGGGTACAGTGGCTCACACCTGTAATCCCAGCACTTTGGGAGACCAAGGCGGGCGGATCACGAGGTCAGGAGTTCGAGATCAGTCTGGTTAACATGGTGAAACCCCGTCTTGTACTAAAAAAATACAAAAATGAGCTGGGCATGGTGCCACGTGCCTGTAGTCCCAGGTACTTGGGAGGCTGAGGCAGGAGAATCGCTTGAACCTGGGAGGTGGAGGTTGCAGTGAGTGGAGACTGTGCCATTGCACTCCAGCCTGGGTGGCAAGAATGAAACTCATCTCACACAAACACACACACACACACACAAACACACACACACACACACACACACACAAAGACAATTCCCCAAACAGAAAATAAAAATGGGTAATGAACATATGAAAAATTCTACCTCACTAAGATTAGAAATACAATTAAAAATGAAAATGACATATTTTCTTCTATCAAATTAACAACTATGAGGACAGATAATACACAGGGTTAGCAAGAGTGCAATGAAATCGACTCTACTGTACACTGGTAGGAGGATAATTCAGTAAAACAATTTTGGATAGGTTATTGTGAATTATATAGTAAAAGCCTTAAAATTTTTCATATTATTTGATTATACTTAGGTATTTCTCCTAAGGTAGGATTCACAAAAAAAATGAAAGTGTTTTTGATGGAAATGATTATAGGGAATTATTTAATATAATAGAAACATATGAAAATAGTATAATGTATAACATTAAAGACTTAAAGAAACAATGAAATAGTCATATTAATTTTTAAATTGTTTGATACAATGTTAAATTTAAATTTAAAACATATTTGGATATATAGCATACACACACAAGTTTCATTTGTATATACACAAAGGAAATATGCAAAAACGTTAACCTTCAGTCATGAAGTCAAGAAATGCTTTCTTATTTTTGTATCAAATTATTTTATATTTTATATCAAGCTATTTTATAATGTAAAAATATTACATAGAAAATGTGGCAAATATAAAAATTATAAAGGTCTACATCATTAGAGGATGAAGACAATTTTAATGATCATTCTCCATTTAATCAATAGTAAATATATTTTCCTTATGACTTCCTTTAGTAACATTTTCTTTTCTTTACACTATTGCAAGAATACAGTATATAACACATATAACATATTAAATACGTGTTAATCAACTATTTATCAGTAAGGTTTTCAACCAATGGTAGTTTACTGAAGTTAAGTTTTTGAGGAGTAGAAAGTTATAAGCAGATTTTTGGCTGTGTGGGGGGTTTGGTGCCCTTAATCCTGACATTGTTCAAGGGTCAACTGTAGTTTGTTGCACAGAAGTTACACAGACATAGATACCAAGAACAGAAATTGGTACCAGAAAGTCAGTGATACTTAAACCTAAAACACGCAGTGCTGGTTTTGAGATAAGGAGGCAAGTAACGCCAGGAGGGCAGCAAGGAGACTCTGAGTGGAGAGAGGAAATTGTTTTTGAGGACTACAGAAAAGAAGACTCATGGAATTTACTGCCAGAACAATTATCTTAGCTATTGTCTTTAATAACTGGAAAGATAGAAAATACACCTATGAGTTTATGGGTCTGGTTAAGGGGATTTCCAAGCAACAAAAGATGACAATGCTATTCGTCATCTTTTAGCCACAGACAGCATGATATTGCCAGAGAGAAATGAGCTAAAGAAAGATTTTCAAGGAGAATTTAGAGGATATATTTCCAACCCAGGACTTACGAGTTGGAAAAAAAAAGTTTATTATTTACATCATCTCCCACCAGCAAAAGATTTCCAAAGACATTGTCTCAAGAAAAATCCAAATTCACAGTGATGTTACTGATCAAGATGAAATCAAGGTTCTGAAATTCACTGTTAAGACCTTACAAAGAGTTCAGGTTGTGTCTAATAGTTTCAGTAAACAAAACTTCTAACAATTTAAAGGTGTTTTCCCTTGGCATCATAAGTCTTACCCCATGCCAGAGAAAGTAGCCAGTATTGAAAGATCTGTGGTATGTCTTTATTCAAAGGAATGAGATTGTAATTTGATACATGGAAAGCCCACTATTTTTTTTTTTTTCTGCATTGTAGCATCTTAGAATAAAAGGGACAGAAATAGTCCATCCAATATCTAGAACACCTTGCTTTATTTTAAATTTCCTTTCAGCTTATTGCTATGCTACACATGTTAGTATTATTTTTAAATAATAATAATAAAAACACAAATATTATAGCTAATATTTATTAGGGACTTTTTAAATGCCAAGCATGGTGCTAAGGACATTTCATAGAACATCCCCCTTACTCCTCAAAATTAGCCTCTGAGTTTTTCAGTAGTTCAAATATTTTGGGTCACATCTAGATTTTATCTCAAGAAATTTATCAGAAATAAAGATGAAATATTTATATAATGATATTCAGAGCAACCATTATTTATAAGAGTAAAACCGTGAAGGAACCTCAAAGTCTAATAAAAGAAGAAAGGTAAATTAATCAATTTTTTCATATAATGGCTAATAATATATCAATTAACTAAATCATTATGATTTAATGTAATGACTACTTTCATTTTAAAGATAAGAAAATTAAAGATTGGTGAGGTGAAGTTGTCTAAAGTCACACAGAATTGGGCAGATCCAAGATTTCAATCCTGATATTATGACTTCAGAGGACTCATTCTCAACCACTGTACAACCCTCCTATACTGTATCAAATTACGATTCATAAAAGAAAATGGACAATACTATCATATCTTGTGCATTAAAAAAGTTCACCCTGCAACAGAACTCCTCCCACTTTTACAAGATTTAGATGACTACCTAGCCTCTGTGGTGACATGCACTGGGGTCTGGGTGTGCACCTGGAGGCGAGGACAATGGGCTTCTCATTTTTCCGTAGCCCAACAGTGGCTCCTTTGGTTCCAGCCACCAACACATTGCCTGGCTCTGTACCAATGAGCTTTGTCTGGGTTCTATATGACAGAGAGAACAGGTCATGTGTGTGTGGGGGTGGGGGCATCTTTAATGAGGACGCTTTCATAAAACATGAGAAGGTCTGCTGGTTGTTGAACAAGGCAGAACTTTCACTGTACTATCTTATATACATGCTTTTACCACAAACCTGCTTTACAATTTTAAATAAATGCCTATAGACATTTCCTTTGTCAAAAATAGAAGAAATAGAAAAACTGATGAAACTAAAAAGAAAAAAATGTACACTAATGAAGAGCAGTAGCTTAGATCTAAGGCACATACAAAAGTTTAAAAAAAAAAAGCAACCCTAAGTTATGGTTCCCATAGTAACTGCAACACAGTTGGATTTCACTTTTGTGTTAAGTAAGTTTAACTTGAGAGGGAATGCAAAATACTTCCTCTGAGCCAAAAAGAGAATTATGGAGAACACAGAAGCAACTGTCCAGATTATTCTGGCTTTCTCATACGCCAAATATTTGCCCTAATATGCATTAATATTTTCACATCAATAGTATGTGTTCATTTCTATTGATTTTAAACTCTTTTATTCAGTGTATAAAATATGATTATTTAAAATGAGAAAAAATTCTCATTAAAATCTGTTAAACCAGAAAGCATGACTTTATAATTTAGAAATATAGAAACACAGTTTGGCTTGTAATTATGAGAATATTTGCTGAAAGTACAAATTATGAGAATTCAATCTGATTACACTCACTATCAAGTGCTTTAAAGCTGACATTTTCAATTACTGTTGATGGAATCTGAAACTATGAAAATAAACACTTTTATTTTGGTACTTAAAAGAGAGTATCCACATCTTTAAGATAGATTATACACATAAGTTTTCAAGGCATTTGGAGTTTGCACATCATTCTCTAGTTCAATAAGATTTTTAAAAGGCAGAAAAGGTACTTACTCCTGTTATGTAACGAGGTCTATATTGAATAGTTCCAAACAAACCAAGAATGACGATAATAATATGTACAAAATTTGCCAGGATAGGTGCCCACTGATATCCAAGGAAGTCAAATATTTGCCTCTCCAGCACACAAACCTGGAATAGCAAAACAGGATGGATAGATCAGCTTGTGAGAAACAGCAGAGTGGTGAGAAGTGAAAAGGATAAAATTATTAATAACATAATTAGCAATTATAACTGTGTTACCAATCTGGCATTTGTCTTCAACTGACAGTGAGAATGACATTTTCAGGTTTTTTTCAAAGGAACACCATGGAAGCTGTGGATCTATAGACACCTACAAACCTTTCAGGGATAAGTTTGTGGAGGAATCAAGCAGTATTCACAAGATGACGTCTTTGCAGTCACAGGATAAATTATATTGTCATGTGCACTGTCAAATATTTGAAGTCATCAACCAGCAAGTCAGGGGAGTCCACATAAAGAGTTTGTTGCTAGATCTGTTCAAACGTCATTATATAAGCTGAGCATAGAACAAAGGAAGTTTGATGTGGAGGAAAAATAAACCTTTAGCAAGACTTGTAGCAAGAACTCTTTAGCAAGACAAAGATTTCTGGATGTGGATCTGCCACTAAGTAGCTGAAGTGGACTACATAAGTCATCTCCCTTCTCTCTGTAAAATGAAGGACTTTGATGTGGTGTGTAGGGTCCTTCTAGTCCTAATAGTGTTGTGTTATAGATCGAATATGATGTTTTGTCATATCTGGTTATCAGGTAAAAGAAGGGCGCTAAAAGAAAATTAGAACAATGAAAAACAAAAACAAAAATCAGGCATCCCTATTATAAAAGCAAGACACTTAAGTCGATTTAAATTATACTAATTTCATCTGTGCTCACGGCTATAACTAAGACATATAAAAATCTAAGCAGTGAGAGGAGAAAAACAAAACCAACCAACTAACCAACAATAACAACAAACCGAGATTAGTGGGTAGTCAGGAAGTACCATTTTACATCCCCAAGTGACATCTGGGGAGCTGGCAAGCATCTCATCAGATCCAACAAAGTAAAGTAGAATGTTGGCTTTATTCTTCCTGCCTGCCTTCAGGGGGGATGATAATAAACTCTCTGTTCAGAGAAAAACATTGTAAAAGGACTTGATGCTGCATACCAAGATTCAATATTTTATTCAGCTAAGTTTTCAAGGAAAATGATGACTTAAAAATCCCTAAGTTCCTAACATCACTATACTTTAATGATATTTCCTGTCAGAAGGAAATAGTGACTCAAAACAGGCAACGTGCTTTTAAATTAAATATCTGTAGCTCAGTTTGAAGACGTCTTGAATGATCATTATTCCCACTGCAGTTCTTTAGCTGAGTAGCACGTTTTCCCATCAGGCATTGAAAGAGAAAATAAATTCATGACACCTCTATTTTCTGAGGCACACTAGGCACCATGTAATGGTTGTAGCAGTCACAGTCCAACTTAGTCAAATCTTCATTCTCACTGCATCTTTGACATAATTAAAAAAACAGAAGAATCTTGATTTGTTATACCCTATGCTGAAGCCATGATACTCATCAGAGTCTCAATAGTAGATAGTGGAATGCAATATTCTTACTCCTTAATAAACACAGACCACCATAGGACCTGAATATCACTTAAGCCTTATAAACCTGAATTATCTTCTGATGAGCCATTCCTTCAACTTTCTCATATAGTTAACGTTTTGTAGAAATGAGACCCATTTGTGACATTAGGCAGTATTACATATGCCAACTTAGAATCTGTGAATGGTACCAAAAACTAAGTAGTTCTAAGAACATGATTGCTAATTTTCTATATAAAAGTTCATTTCAACATAGAACCCTCTCCTCCTTATCTTATGAATAAATAGTAAATACGAATGTAAACCAACAGCAAGAAACATCTAAACTCTATAAATTTGGAGCATCATAACTGTGGGGACACATCAGGGCAAAAGTATAGAGGATGAAACACATCAATCTAACAGTGGGAAATATCTCAATAAATGCACCAGTTATGAAAGCAAATAGCAGTCCTATTGTTAATTATAAAAATATAGAGATGATAATATACTAACTAAGTCCGCAAAACTGAAGTGAAATTATGTCAACATTTATTGGGTTCTTGTTATGGCAGAACCAAAAGTTTATGCAGACTGAACAAGCTAATCTGTAATTCTTTGCATATAGTATTTCTGCCTATTTCCCGTTTTTGATTAGTCCTATTAGGGATCATAAATAGCATTATCATAAGTTCTGTAATTTAGAGATAGGCCCGAAAAATGCAAGATTTTCTGAAAAGTTCAGTGAGTGTAAGGGTTTTAATATGTGTAGGAGTAGCTGCAATCTTTCCTATGAATTCCTTCCAACAGGAAGACTATTAACTGTGAGGGGCCTGTATAGTGGGCCTGGGAGTGCAGGGATGGAGAGAACACATATTTGTTAGAACACCTACTGTATGCTGGGGCTTCATGCTTTTCTCCAGGCATGTATTACCACATTGATTCTACACAAAACCAAGGGAAGTAAATAGGATTGTCCCATTTTGCAGATTAAGGAATCTAAGCTGTGGTGTGCTCAGTGATTATCTTGAAGTTACAGAAGAGGTAAGTAGTAGAACAGGAATTTAGGCTTCTGTGCCTGGCCCCTTTGCTATGCTCCTACCTTTTCTATTTCCTACACACTTAGTCCCAAAACACATAGATTTTGTTTTCGTTGGTTATATTGTAGAGACCATGCTGGTTATATAATATATGCTACTTCATAGAATCTCTCTGATCATACTTGTCAGTTCATGACATTATATCATCATTGGTTAAGGCAAAGCTCCTAAAGTTTAGTTTAGGTTAGTTTTTCCTTCTTTGAATCCATCTCAGTGTTAATCCGATTTTGCCCATGGGGCCCTCTTTAATGTATTTACTTTTGATCCTTGTAATCATCTGACATATAAATGTATGTATTTGACCTAGCAAAATATATACTGCTGTTTATGCCCTTTCACACTTGTCTATTTTCCTGTACAGAAATGTTGGTTCCTTTTGTTTGGCTTGCACAGATCACATCATTATTAATGCATAATTTGGTTGCTTTCAATTCTTTGCTACCACAAAGAATTCTCTTCTCTTCCATTACTATCTTTATGAAGTTTTTATTTGTAACATCAATAGTGACTAATCTTTATCAGTTACTATTTCTGCATCTATTGAGATAATTACATTATTTTTTTCTTTTACACAATGAATGTGATGGATTAGATTGCGTATTCAATCAATATCCTTTTGTCATTATCCTTTTATACCTGGCAAAATCCCCACTTGGGATGGCAATATTATTTTTAGCACATTTTCAGTTTGCATTAAATTTTACTTACAAAATTTAAGCAAAATAAAATTTTATTTGGGGTTTTTGTATCTATAAACTGACCTACAGTTCAATTTCTTTTTCTCTCTTTTTCTGAAACTGTCATAAAGTTTACACTGGCCTCAAACCATAAGTAAGACACAAATTTTATTTAAAACTCTTTTTTTTTTGGTGTTGTTTTGAGACAGAATCTCACTCTGTCGCCAGGCTGGAGTGCAGTGGCGCAATCTCGGCTCACTGCAAGCTCCGCCTCCTGGGCTCACGCCATTCTCCTGCCTCAGCCTCCCGAGTAGCTGGGACTACAGGCACCCACCATCACACCTGGCTAATGTTTTGTATTTTTAGTAGAGACAGGGTTTCACTGTGTTAGCCAGGATTGTCTCGATCTCCTGACCTTGTGATCCGCCTGCCTCGGCCTCCCAGAGAGCTGAGATTATAGGCATGAGCCACCACACCCAGCCAAAACTCGTAATAAACGTAGAGAAAACCATCCAGTCACATTAACTTTCCCAAAAGGCAATCTGTGTGAATTTTGGCAACTACTGCTAACTGCATAGCTGTTCAGTAAAATACTGTATGTAGATGCAGCATATAGGCATATATCTGTTATTTTTTCAAATTATTTTAATTTACATAAATAGATTGCAATGTAGTTGTGTGTTTTCACCTTATGTTTCTCACTTAGTGATGTGTCATGAGATTTTTCCACGTTAGCACATCCTGCATTAATAGATCTACCTCATTATATCATTAAGGCATTGCATTTTTAAAAATCTTCAATTCATTTCCAGTTTTTGGCTATAACATCCATAAGTGCATTACAGAATCTCCTGTATGTGTGTTAATATATCCATAGGACAAATTCCCCAAGATAGAAATGTTGGATCAATTCTGGTTGCTAAATCCCAAATATTATATAACAGTTGTTATTAATTCTTCTTTGTGCCATATATATATTTATGTTTTCCAGCTCACATAATAGCATATATATATATATGAGCTATGTATATGTGTGTTTTTGTGTGTATATGTGTGTGTGTGTGTGTGTATATGTATATAAGCTGTTATATGAGCTGGAAAACATGAAGATTACCCTTTTCGTTGCACCATAGCAGATGTTAATTTTAATAGTAATTGTTAATATAGTAGAGTATGCTTAAGCTCAAAAAGTTGTCAAAATCTCTGTGGTAAATGCTATTAAGGACAAATTAGCTTACTTTCCATGACAATAAATGTTCATCAGAAGCATCTGTAAAATATCTTCAAGATAAATAAATTTATTGACTTTTCACTCCATATTCCTCAATTTATACATGAGAAAACTGGGTCAAATTAAGTTAATACTTTGTTAAACTAAGCTTTACCTCTTCATATGAGAAGATTTGGTCTGAAACAGGTTTGCTTCAGATGTTTGCAAGGCAAAAGGGAAGCCTTTGTACTGGTTAGGCATCTATTGCTATTCAACTTTAATAACAAGAAAATTACATGTACTCGAACATATTTTTTAAAAGGCCAAAATGATATTTTTCCAGGTAGTTCTCCTCAGATAGTAAGACCTGTAACTGATCTCCTTGAGAAATTGCATTTTCTTCATAACTAGTATTTCTTAATCAATTTTTCTTCCAAATATTACTGTAATATTATTTTTATGTCCTTAAAACTTAACCTGATATTGAAACAAAAATATAAAATAAAACTTCTATGTAGATTTTGAGAGAAAACATGGGCCTTTGAAACTATGATGATGAAACAGAGTTTCTTTTTTTAAAGATGTGTTATTAAAGGCTGTAAACAACCAAATTATGTTTCTAGTGCTAAATTATACATGGAAATTAAACTGATCTGTGGGTACCCCTGTTCTCCTCTCTGTACCTCCTTCCCCATAAGTGTCTCCAGGTCCCTTCAAGAATCTGCGCTTTCAGATTGTCTAAACTCTCAAGTTTTTGAAGAAAGAGAGAAGACAGACTCAGATTTCAGTGTTAGGCCAACCAGAGTGCTCCCCTCCAAAGTCTATTTGCATTGACGAAGTGTACTTCAGAGAAGTTACAAACTTGTTAAAAGTTAATACAATTCCAGGAATCAACAAAGAAATGATTTTCATTTCGGTTGTTTGCAGGAGAATATAACTTACCTAACAATTAAAATTAGCCTGTTATAGCATCATACACAGACAGACACACACACACACACACACACACACACACACACACACACGACACACAGACACATACTACTAGGGACAATCCAAGATGGGAATTGAAAGGGGCATAACAGTTTCTAGGTTGAGTCCAAAGTCTTATTTCATCTGTAGGTACCATTAAAGTTTGGATAAACTTTCAGCCTAATCTACAGAATGACCATGTGTTGGTCATACTTTTGTCAATAAAAGTTGCTGCTAACATTTGTTTGTTTGTTTTTACATTCCAGTCAAGTATGGCTAATTGCTAGTTTCCAGTAGCATCCACTCTTTGTTTCCTGCCTCACAGAGATCTTAAAACAACATTAAATGAGATGTAGAAAGTTTGAATAATACATCCTTGATTCATATAAAATTTTGCTCCTTCAGCAGGAAAACTTTGCCTTGTGATTTTGCCTTGGATTCAGGTTTCCCCTGTGCCCAACTCCCCGGTACAGTATTTCTGTTTCCTTGTTTTCTGCTCCCTTTGGAAAAGCTGCTAATTTTGCATCAACCTTGTGTCTAGGTTTATTCTGCCCTTTGCTGGATCTTGCCACACTAGAGCTCATCTCCATTCCCATTGCTTAATTCCTCTGTAGTCCTAAGTAAACTATAGTCTTGAGCAC
This sequence comes from Theropithecus gelada, assembly GCF_003255815.1. Taxonomy (NCBI): domain Eukaryota; kingdom Metazoa; phylum Chordata; class Mammalia; order Primates; family Cercopithecidae; genus Theropithecus; species Theropithecus gelada. The sequence goes on along the minus strand of NC_037671.1, from coordinate 148,841,662 downwards.
GCTCTGGGACTGTCTGCTCCAGAGTCAGAAAGGATGCCCATATTGGTTTCTCTAGTTTTAAGCCAATGACCAAGAAAGTTGTAAAGACTTTAGAGATATTCTAGGTCTTTATAATATTGTCGAGCTGCTGTGCTCTTTACAATATTGCCGAAAATATCACAATATCACAAAGCAAAACTCTACAAATATGATTGATAATGTTCTCCCCTTAAGATTCTCTGTGTTGTCCTCTGTGTTGTCAGTGGACAAGATCAATGAGAATATATGTGCTGGCTTTTAAACATTATGTGCAGGAGATATACTAGGTATAATTTGGTTTTATCTTACCAAGAGATCGGATTCACATATAAAATGAAGAGGATAAACTTGAAGTTGAGTCTGCAATGATTATACATGTAAAATAGGGGCAAAGATAAAAGACAAACCACAGAGCTTTACTTAAAGAGTTTTAGCTACATTTGAATAACTGAAGTTTCTCAAATGCATGTGTATATATGGGTACATACTTGTTAGGATGGGGTGTGTGTGTGTGTGTGTGTGTGTGTGTGTGTTCACCAAGGGGAAGAAAATAAAATTGTAAGGTATTACTGAAAATAATAATTTATCCCAATTCATTAGAACCAAGAATTGTCTGCCTTTTTCCACATAATTGTTTTGCTTTAAAAAAAAAGAAAAACAAAAAACAAACAAAAAAAATTAAGGAAATAAGTCATCACTGCCACCACAGCAAAACAGCACCAAAAAGAGACTTGGCCATAATTGCTCTAATGACACTAGAAGTCAGCATATCATGGTGGTTCAGACTTCAAGTTTTAGAATTAGAAAATCATGTTTGAATTCTAACCACTATATGACCACAGCAGACCACTAATCTCTATGAATCTCAGTTTCTTCATCTACAATATGGGGATGTTGTCATACATAATTCCTAAGATTTTCATGAAGATTAGAGTGATGATGTACATAGAATAGTTATTAAGATGCCTGGATTGCATCTTAAAATTGATTCTATTATTAATTTATATTTCAATATAAATTTGAAATCATGTTTTAGTGCATTATCATTCTGTATTTGTATTCTGCCAGACTATTTCAGTTAGAGATGTTCAAATGTTTCTTATTCTATTGGCCACAAATGCAAATAATACCATGGCAAATACTCCTGAATAACCTCAAGTGTTTGGAGAGGGTCTTGATAATGTTTTCCTGCCTGATTTAACATCCCATATATTAAATCTGTTGTAGTACTATGGTAAAAGAATAGGCTTCAAACATTATCATTCCTCTGTTTCCACCTTCTCTCTTTCCACCTTTCACATGTGACAAAATCAATGTTTAAGAACTGTCTCCACATAGTTAATCACAATAAAGCTTTTCAAGAAAATACTGGAGAAGATTTGGCATAAGTTCAAAGAAACCAAATGGAGACAAGAAGTGCATTTTCTCATAATTTGTATTACTGAAATATCATACATGGCATTTCTTAATATACCTTTTTGAAACACAGAGTCACATTTTTCTGAGGTTAAATCAATAAGTTTATGTAAAGACCCCCAAAGAAGTCAAATAGTTAATTTTAAGACTTTCCTACTATTTTGTATAATAATCCCATTTATGTATAATTCTAAATATGCCATCTAATACTCTAGTTGTGATAACAGAATCATTTATTATTTCTCACAGCTGTTCATTCTGCATAGCAATTTATAACCATTTCATAGTTAATACTCATGCTATCAAAAGACAAGTTGATGACTAGCATATTATATGAGGTTAAAAAAACCAGAAAATTCTTCTCAAAAGTAACAAAAAGTTAACCCTAGAGCACAGAAGTATTGTTTGGTTTCTGTTTAATTGAGCTTAACAAGTCACGTGAATTCCTGACCCTTGTTCTGTGTGTTCACATGTCAAATTTTATAAATGTGTATGTGAGTGTGTGTATATGCCTAATCACAAAGTGTTACTTGATTTTCAGGAATAGGGTTTTTTAGTGTTTCGGTTTTTTTAGTGTTTAGATTTTTAGCTTAATTTTTTTTATCATAACGCAAATCTCTCACCTTTTTTTGAATAATGTGTCCACATTCTGTGATAATAATTATTAAAATATATTGGGTAGTTATTATATTCCATACATTACAATAAATAGTTTAATATGTTTTTAAGTTAATGCTTACTTTTAAATCATGCATTTACAAGAATTATCTACCATTATCTTTATTGCACACATGAGGGAATCACATTAATGATGAGAGAGAATACATAACATGTCCAAGATCATAAATGCAGAGCTGTTATTTTAACTTCCATGGCCGTGATTTCAACCACATATCATTAGCAACTAAACACAGGAGAACCTTATGGTATTGTTTTCACAATTTTTAGGGCTTCCGCTTTACTACCAAATACTTTGCTAATTCAATAAGCCAGTAAACATAAGAGGTTATTTGTTCTTGGGATGAAGTAAAAGTTCAAAAAGACACACTAATAACTATTTTTATACATAACTCCACGGTTTGTAAATTCCTATAATCACTATGATGACCTTATAAAATAAGCATGATTATTACTGTTACTCTATTACTACAAATTATGCAATTCACAGTACAGACTAGTTCATAGTTAGAACAGAACATTTCTGATAAAAACATGAACTGAAAGTTTCTACTATCAATGCAGTTAATAGAATAATAATACTGCAGGGGCACAAAAATGACATTTATCTGGAGTTGTACTATAAAATAATTTTATACCTTTGTAGCCCGATTCTCATTTATTAAGTTTAAAGTCTCCCTATACTCAAGTGAAATGAGCTGAAAAGATCACAGTGTAGGTCTTCCTGGTAGATGGATCACTGTTTTGATTTCTCCACAGAGCCTGTAATTTTGCTCAGTGGAAATCTAACTTCTCAGAAGAACCAGAACATATCAAAATGACAGCTGTTCTAGGTAGTTTTCATGACTCACTCAAAGTACATGACAGGTAACAGTTGGGAAATATAATGCATCCATTTAACCTTGAATTTCCAATATCTTCACAAAAGAGTCTCAACTGATACAAGGTCAATCTAATACACAAATTGGTTACTTATTCATAACACAGAAAAAAACACTTAATGTTTGGAAGACAAATGGCCATGGGCTTTTAAATCACACGTTCTACAAGCAATTATAGAGTATTACAGGTATTGAGCAATGTGATACACCGTTTTAGTTACTAATGAGGTGTGGAAACCCAAATCAATGATGAGGTGAATCAGACATGTTCATGTCATCTGACAGAATTAGTTTTATACTATGATATATGCTAATATCTGAAATAGTGTATTAGTCCATTTTCACACTGCTATAAAGATACTACCTGAGACTGGGTAATTTATAAAGAATGAAGGTTTAATTAACTCACAAGTCTGCATGGCTGGGAGGCCTCAGGAAACTTACAATCATGATAGAAAGTGAAGGAGAAGCAAAGCATGCCTTAAATGACAGCAGGAGAGAGACATCAGGAAAAACTACCACTTATAAAACCATCAGGTCTTGTGAGAACTCACTAACTATCATGAGAACAGCATGGGGGAAACTGCCCCCAGGATCCAACCACCCCCACCAAGTCCCTCCCTTCACACACAGAGATTACAATTCCAGATGAGATCTGGGTGGGGACACAAAGTCAAAACATATCATTCTGCCTCTTCCAAATCTCATGTCCCTTTCACATTTCAAAACAGATCATGACTTCCCAACAGTCCCCCAAAGTCTTAACTCATTCCAGCATTAACCCAAAAGTCCAAGTCCAAAGTCTCATCTGAGACAAGGCAATTTCCTTCCCCCTATGAGCCTGTAAAATCAAAAACAAGTTAGTTACTTCCAAGATACAATGGGGGAACAGGCATTGTGTAAATGTTTCTATTCCAAATACAAGAAATGTGCCAAAACAAAGTAGCCACAGGCCCTATGAAAGTTCAAAACCCAGCAGGGCTGTAATTAAATCTTAAAGTTCTGAAATGATATTTTTTGACTCCATGCCTCACATCCAGGGCACACTGATGCAAGAGGTGGGCTCCCAAGGCCTTGGGAGGCTCTACCCCCGTGCTCTGCAGGATACAGCCACCGCAGCTGCTTTCACAAGCTGGCATTGAGTGCCTGCAGCTTTTCCAGGTGTGTGGTGCAAGATATTTATGGATCCACCACGTGGGGTCTGGAGAACAGTAGCCCTCTTCTCACGGCTGCACCAGGCAGTGGACCAGTGGGGACTCAGTGTTGGGACTCAAACTTCACATTTCCCTTCTGCACTGCCCTAGCAGAAGTTCTCCATGATGGCTCCATCTCTGCAGCACATCTCCGCATGGATATCCAGGCATTTCTATACATTCTCTGAAATCAAGGCACAGCTTCTCAAAGCTCAACTCTTATCTTCTGAGTACCCACATGCTGAACCCCATGTGGAAGCCACCAAAACTTAGGATTTGAACACTATGAAACAAAGGCCCAATCTGCACCTTGGTCCCTTTTAGCAGTGGCTGGAGCTGGAACAGCTGGGACACAGGACACCAAGTCCTGAGGCTGCACAGAGCAGCGGAGCCCTAGGACCAGCCCATGAATACAGTTTTTCCTCCTAGGCCTCTGGGCCTGTGATGGGAGGGGCTGCATGAAGATCTCTGACATGGCCTGGAGATATTTTCCCCATTGTCTTAGCGATTAACATTTGGCTCCTTGTTACTTACGCAAATTTCTGAATTTTTCCCCAGAAAATGGGTTTTTCTTTTCTACTGCATTATCAGGCTACAGATTTTCTGAATTTTTATGCTCTGCTTCCCTTTTAAATGTAAGTTCCAATTCCACCCCACCTCTTTGTGAGTGCATATAACTGAATGCTTGAACAGCACCCAAGTCACATCGTGAATGCTTCACTGCTAGTAATTTCATCCGCCAGATACCCTAAATCATCTCTCTCAAGTTCAAAGTTCCATAGATCTCTAGGGCAGGGGAAAAATGCTGCCAATCTCTTTGCTAAAATATAGCATGAGTGACCAATAAGTTCCTCATCTCCATCTGAGACCGCCTCAGCCTGGACTTCATTGTCCATATCACTATCAGCATTTTGGTCAAAACCATTCAACAAGTCTCTAGGAAGTTTCAAATTTCTCCACATCTTCCTGTCTTCTTACAAGAACTCCAAACTGTTCCAACCTCTGTCTGTTACCCAATTCCACATTTCCAAGTTATCTTTATAGCACCTTCCTATTCTGCTGGTACCAATTCACTTTATTAGCCCATTTTCACACTGCTACAAAGATACCACTTAAGACTGGGTAATTTGTAAAGAAACGAGGTTTAATTGACTCACAGTTCCATATGGCTGGTGAGGCCCCAGGAAACTTACAATCATGGCAGAAGGGGAAGGAGAAGCAAGGTATCTTTTACATGGGGGCAGGAGAGAGAGAGAAAGAAAAAACCGCCACTTATAAATCCGTCAGATCTGTGAGAATTCACTCACTATCATGAGAACAACATGGTGGAGACCACTCCCAGGATCCAATCATCTCTGACATCCCAACAGGTCCCTCCCTCAACACACGGGGATTACAATTTGAGATGAGATTTGGGTGGGGACACAAAGCCAAATGGACTTCAGGGCAGAAATTTTCAAAACACCCAAGAAGGCCCACGTGTAGTTGTTCAAATGATAGTCTTTCCATGGATCTACATGTTCCAATCTATTCCCATATTTCTTACTGTTTATTTAGCAAGTATACCTAAACACTAACATCAATATGTGGCTAACTTTATCAATACATGGAAAAGCAGATGAGGGATGGGTTTCCTATATATTAACAGAAACTTTAGAAGTTGGGTAGAATAAGTTGCTAGGTTTATCATCAGCAGCATCCATTTGTTCAGTACTGATTTTGTATTCATTGAGAGCTCAGTAAAAGCCAAATAAAAATAGCTTACAATGTTCTTATTTTCATGTATCATATGGTATTGCTTTCTCATAGCAAATGACTTTCTCTAGAAAAAACTCGATTGCTATTTTTTAACAGCACAATCATATTAAACATATTAAAGCTGCCATCTGGAGAATTTGAAATTTGTCAACTAGGTAAAAATACAGATTTTTTTTTTTTTCTGAAAAGCTGATAAAGAGTCCAAAAATATGCCTCATACATCATTATCAGAGAAACAATGTATAGACAGCTTTCTGTTTGGGTCTTGATAAATATTTTTGTGTTTCATTTACATTTTTATTTTATGAATTCAAAATAAGGTAAAATGGCCCTCCAATAGTCCTGCCCTCCCCTTTTTAGCTGCCCTTCACCCATTTGAGGCGGTGAGTTAACAATGTCATTACCATCATCAGCTGTCTCCTGTCAAGCAAGTACTATATTTAATAGGATTGCAGGTGGAAGCGTGTGGGCTGTTGTCATCAGGAGAAGGAGATGTCACAGTGACCTTCATGCCGGTGTCTCCTCTGTCTCCCTTCCCTCCCATCTGCTCTTTCCTTCCTCAAGTGAAAGCATAAGCAGAGGTTTCAGGACAGCATCTCTTTGGCTAGAGGAAGGCAGCTATGTGGAGACTGTCAGTCAAACCTTTCAAACTCTAGGTGACGTCTCTTTCGTAAAATTCAATTTCATACGGATGGGAGATGAAATGACAGCCTCACTTACTCTGACTGCTAAAGGCCAATCAAGAGATGAAATGAAAGCAGAACTGTTATTGAGATCACTACCATGTACTGGCAGTCACTGTGGGAGTGAGTATCTCAGAAACTGCAACTAGAGGCCGGGTGTGATGGCTCACGCCTATAATTCCAGTACTTTAGGAGGCCGAGGAGGTTGGATCACCTGAGATCAGGAGCTCGAGACCAGCCTGGCGAACGTCTCTACTAAAAATATAAAAATTAGCCAAGTGTGGTGGCAGGGGCCTGTAATCCAAGCTACTCAGGAGGCTGAGGCAGGAGAATCGCTTGAACTTGGGAGACGGAGGTTTCAGTGAGCCAAGTTTGCACCATTACACTACAGCCTAGGTGACAAGAGTGAAACTATGTCTCAAAAAAAAAAAAAAAAAAAAAAAAAGAAAGAAAGAAAGAAAAGAAAAAGAAACTGCCACTAGAACTACAAGAGAATATCATTTCAGATGGCTGCAAGGACGTTTTTAGAATTTGTCATGAAGTACACTATTTCTGGCATGGTAAATACCATGTCTCCTGTGCCCTTTGAAGTAACCCTAGTATTGAATTCAACACAGATACGGAGAGGCTGCTGTGAAAAGAGGTAGTCATAATATTTGTTTTCCTGTTGATAGAGGTGTCTGTGGCTTTCCATGGGTGAATATAATAAGACATGATATTTTCTATCAGCTTTAGGAGTTCTACCACAGACTATTAATGCAGCATAGGTAACTGGTACAGGCACAAAAAGGTAAGTTCTGTCAAAGTACCTTAAACATGAAGATTCAAAGCATTTCAAGCACTGCTAAATTTTATACATGCTTCCTCTATCTATGTGTGCACATATTTTATATACTACTATTAATATTAATATCATTACTCTAAGTGTTTTATACATATGAGCTTATTTAATGAGGTAGGCAATAGTATAACTTAGGAAATATTATCTCCATTTTAAAGATGAGAAAACTGAGGCAGAGAGAAAGATTCACTTGACCAAGTTTACATGGCTGCTATTTGGTAAAGATGATTTGTCTAGAGCCCAAAGTTTGAACCATTATGATATCACTTCAGTCAGAGGTGGTGTTAAAATTTATATGCACAAACAATACTGCATATGTAGAATAAGTGTGTATATATATAACATATATGTTATAATATATACAAATGTGTGTATATGTTTATATTCCATTATATTTTGCTTTCAAGTATGATTTTTCTAGTTCCGTGAACTCATCATATCATTTATTTTCCATGCGTTCATTGATAAGTATGATAAAACAACACAAAACACCAGCCAATAAAAATGTGTAAGTGATAGAGTTTTTTTTTCCTACTTCACATAGTGCTCAGCATGATATTACATTGCTGCAGTGCTGCCAGTCTTCTATCTCCTAACGACATACTGTTTCATTCTATTGGAAATGGGAAAAAGTTAAGACATTGCCTCTGAAGCAACTGATACTACTATTGGGAGAAAAAAATAGAGCGCTAAATTTCTTTAAGTGGTTCCAATTTGCTTAGGAACTGTCTAAAGCATAGAACTACTTACAAATATGAATATTATACTGATGTATTGAGTTAAATATCATGTAGTAGATGTTCTTACAGATAATGGGCTTCCCAGAGTACTTACACATACTTCTGCTCTATCAGTTGAATTTCATGCACATCTACAGTAAGTTGTGCTTGCATATGTTGGCTCTTATCGCTAGAATTGTATGTTTACACAATGCTTGTTGTAAACACAAATGCAAGCCTAGTTATATCAGTTTTATTTGTTCTTACATGATTTAATTATTACATATACAAAGACTTATGAATGGAAAAATAGGATTTTAAAAAATAAAAATGAAGTTTAAATATTTAAAAGACTACATAAAGGCATAAAATGAGTTTCTAAAGGATGGGTGGAAAAACAATAATTAAGATATAAAAGGGTTCTCTTCCCAAATTATTTTATAAGTCTTTTAAAAGTTCTTATTTCACTGTGAAGAAATGAACATGCAAAAATTCATAGACAATAAATTAAGGATATTTTTCATGCCAAAAATGGTAAAGCTCCAACCAGTTATCCCATACATACACAAATGAGTCCTTAATTCTATGTCAAGAGTATTTTATAGTTTGAATTAAAGTAACATGTCAGATATGTATCTATCACTGCTTTAAAAATATTTTGGATCAACTGACTGACTACTAGTCCCAATGTCTAAAGAGAAGTTTATTGTATCTTTATTGTGATAAGCAATACATTTCTTATAATTCTGTATAAAAATTTTAATATATCCACTGTATTATACCACAATCTAGAGCATTAAATGATTCTGTAGACCATAATTTGTGATGTTGTTTTAGGAAAAACACATTCTTTTTTTTTTTTTTCTGAGACATGGTTTTGCCATATTATTAGCCATGGTGGTCTCGAACTCCTGAACTCAGGTGATCCGCCCACTTTGGCCTCCTAAAGTGCTGGGATTACAGGCATGAGCCACTGTGCCTGGCTGAAAAATACATTCTTACCAAGAGCCCACACATTGGAAGAAATAGAATCGTAAAGAGTGGTAGTAGTTAGCATTTTTGATATCTTTCACAAAAATGGTGTTAACTTTTTAAACGCAATCAAGCAGTTTTCTTGTCATAGATAAATAATTAATCAGGATCCTATACATCCCTTTGTCCTTGCTTGACAATCTCAGCAGGAGTAACTATCAGGTTCCAGAGCTGTATTGTTCTTCAGAGTTCTGACAGCCATTCTGACCCTTACAAAATATATCATAAAGACAGTTTGTTGGCAAAGTTTCCTGCGAGTTGAAAGTTTCTAAGAATGCTAAAATATCTTTTCTATCTTTATAGAATCTCTTTATCACTAGACTGGAATTTGTTAATTCTTCATGTTTGCTAATCACAGAAGAGAAAGGTAAAGCCTGAGAAGGATGACTAAGTAGCCCTTTCCATTGTATTTTAAAAATATGATCATTAAATCTAAGAATTGTGTATGTACATCTATATATCTACATGTTCATATCTATATCCATGTACTATTTATATCCACATCCATATCTTTATCTGTATAGACCTGACAACTGAAGCCTATACTCTCTTGTCCAATTTTATATTACCTCACTATGCTAAGCAACGTTAAAGTCATGTAGGTCTGTATGAATGTCTTAATACCTTGAAGGTGTTTCGACCTCTGTTTCAAATCAGCTACGTTTCTTGGGGAGAGGCTAGCAGAGTAGTAAAATGTCATGGCAAAAAGTTCAATTAAATTAGTCCAGGTGTGGTAGCTCATGTCTGTCATCCCAGCACTCTGGGAGACTGAGGTGGGTGGATCACTAGAGCTCAGAAGTTCAAGACCAGCCTGGGCAACCTGGTGAAACCGCATCTCTACCAAAAATGCAAAAAATTAGCCGGGTGTGGTAGTGCGTGCCTGTAGTCCCCGCTATTTGGGAGGCTCAGGTGGGAGGATCAGTTGAGCTCAAGAAGTCGAGGTTAAAGTGAGCCAAGATCATGCCACTGCACTCCAGTCTGGGCAGCAGAGTGATAAATATGGGTTAAATAATGTGAGAAGCCAGCCATACCTCAGTCGTATACATAGAGTTTGACCTAACAGATAAATTATCCTCCAAAAATGTTAGAGAAAACTTATAGGAAATAATTTGTCAATAAACATTCTTAGAATACTTCTTTACATAAAGAATCATCATGAGTATTATGGGTAACAGATTATGATGAATTCAAAAAAATATTACATTAAGATATGCAAAATATATTTTGCTTCAGATGTGAACAATCAAGTAGACAGAATAAAAATCATAACTAAGTCTAGAAATAATGGTTTTGCCTCCTACTTTGTCTTTTTAATCTTGGAGTTTTGTATTTTGTTTATTTTTCAATTCTTCTTGGTGGGGTTTATTTGATTTACTGAAAATGACATTTCACATTTCTGTTTGAAGGAAACAATGTCAGTCTCAGACTCCAGTAACCTGGCTACAGGTGAGCTCCACTAAGTCCATGGATTTTGCTGACATGACATCACCCAGGTGTATTATACTCTTGCCGCTTTCCATTTCAACTTGTTCCAAGGGGGCTGATTGCCTTGCTGGCCTGGAAAAATCTAAAGCCTCATATGTAATTACAGCCCTGTAAATGCATAGAGAATGGAGTAGCATCATGGTGAGAATTAGAAAGCAGCCTGGTCAGTAAAGCACAGTCTACTAATTACTTGCACTGGTGGTTTTTCTGTAGGAAAATAATTCTGGGTTTTTTGATAAAAGGCACATAAAATTGCCTAAACTCCCTTCTGTTATCTTATTACAAAATAAATTGCCAATTTTAGGCTATTTGTTTCAGTGTATCCATTTTGAAAATTCTAAGTATGCATTTACTTTAAAATTGGTATATTTACAAGAATGGCATGTGCTATATGTCCTGAATTGAACCTATTTAAACAACTTTGGTATACAACAGTATTAAAAATAAAGCTGAAGAAAATAATATTTCTATATTCTAATATTTCTAAGAGTAGGATAATTTTTAAATTATAAACTGTTCCAAAGTTTGTTTCCATTGTTGAAAATAGTCATGGATAGCAAACATGAACCTAATACATACATAGATATGATGTAAAGTTTAACTAACATAAAGAAAGCATGTATCTTTCTATTAGTTTAACATATTTGAATGAAGTAACTTGAAAAAAAGCAAATGCTATAGGCCTCAATGACTTCTGAAAATGTAAATGTACATATCTAGATCCATTCCTATTTCTATATCTACATGTTCACATCTATGTATATATCTATATAATATACATACAGCTTATATGGCCATATAATTTGGATGTGGACCAGTCTGCACAAATGGTGAAATTTATGCAGTGATTTTTATCAACAAATATACAATAACATTATGAGATATGAATTATAAATGACTTATACCAAGACTTCAAACATATTAAAGATTGGAATGGTGTTTTAGTCACCATTTTATACAGCTGGTATACACAAGTTCAAACATTATTGTTATTAAACATTAGGTGACACTGAATGAGATATAGATTTTAAAATAGCAACCAAAAATTAAAAACTACACTTAAATATTGACCTACTCAAGAATTTATCACAAAAATGAAAAAATGATAAGACTATGGCATCCGTTATTCAGCATCCTTTTCCCACTGGGGGTCCAATATTTTTCTAAGGCCACTGAGTAGTGCTAGTTTCCACATCCACAATGTAATTAAGATTTAGTAATACAGGAGGTTTTATATCTATTTTATAGAGCAATTTCATCAGAAGTAATTGGCCAGTTGAAATAACCAACTATAGATTTTTTTCTGTATTAGACTTATTTTTATTTAGAAATGTAACTTCTGATTGCCCTGAAAAATCAAACCAAAATTTAGAACTGTATAAAGAAAAAACCAATCTTTCAAAGTTTAATATATATTTGCCAACTATGGCTTATTGTTCTCCACGCCATCTGGGTAACGTTTTAGGAGATCTCCCAGACTGGGCACTGACAGAGGCAAGAGGAGATGAGTGAATACAGGAGTGGTTGGTGAGGTGAGGCATCTGCATACTAGAAGCTATGGAACTCAGGATCCAAAAGGAGAGTTTAAACAAAATACTACTAAATAAATATCGAAAGTGTAATTTTTAATGCACTTCTCCAATGTTAAATAGCTTCTCATTCCCCCTGCTACACACATAAATTGTCCTTATGAAAACTAAAAGAAACTTTTACTTTGTGAATTGTGATGCCTTAAGCCTATATGAGTTGAGGAAGTCCAACAACTATTAAGAGGTAGTTAGGACTTATCCACAGGGTGTTCTATTTCCTTTATCTGACAAGGAAAACAGATGTTTATCTGCTCCTTCATCACATTGCTGAAAATTTATCTGATAGGTGCTTCAAAATTGCCATTTTCCATAGTTTGCACATCAGGAACTCACCCATAGAAATTGCTTGATAAGGCATAGATGGTTCTGAAATTTGAATTTCTTTTTTTAATCAAGTGATATTATGAATGTCTGAGTAACAGTATAACGAAGTACTACATGTCTTAAAAGAATCATGAGGGACATAGGACATTTGCTAAGCTGAGAGATGGTGTTGTCAACTGCCATTTAAATTAAACAAACAAACAAACAAACATTTATAGTAGCATAGATGATATGGTTTACAAACAACTTCTAAGACCTTAGTTAGACCTTATCTGGCCTGTTACTATGAAGAAGACTACGAATTAACTATGTAATGACTTTTTTTTTTTTTTTTTTTCTTCTTGACAAGATACGCAACTTTGTAAAATGTATTAACATGGCCATGTTAGGAAACTAAGAGTCTATAGAGTATCTCTTCAGTTGACAGGACAAATATAGGTATGGAGTCAGGCAGATTGAAGCTTGTGTCAGCAGAGCAAGGCCAATGAGCAAATGTTATCATTTATAGTCTATACTTTTCTGCTGTATAGTCCCAAACCTTGTTTTCTATAGATGCCATGTGATTGCTTCACTTATATTGTAAACTTCTGAATTTGCAGCAAAAATCTAAAGGGAATGAGAGCTTCATGACTGCATGATTTTAATAAGTCTATCAAATTCAAGATACATTGATAGATATTAGTAAATAATAAACTCTTATTTTTTTCCCATTGTCTTATGACTGCTTGTACATGTACTTAATATGCAAATGTATGAAATACAGTATTTAGCGATCATAGTGACTTAAACTCCAGAAGCCTTAGTATTTATAACTATAAAATGAGTGTAAACACTGCATCTTCCTCACAAAATGTTTATGATATTCCAATGAGATTTTAATTATAACAAGCAATACTTACTAAATGGTTACTATTTGTTATGAACTTTATATGCTTCATTAATTTAATACTTAGAACATCCCTTATACAGCTTTCCTGAATATTCTCCTTATGCAGATGAGAAAACTGAAGCACCAAATGGTTAACTAACTTGCTCAAGATCATGGAGACCAGAAGGCAAACCCAGGTAGGCTCGATCCAGAGTCCACATTTCCAACCACAGCAATACACAACGTGAGGACCCATCGTTGCTTGTTATCAACCTAACTGGTTTTCCAGCTTTTGGTCTTTTCCTTTTCTAATCCATCCTCCATATGTCACCAAAGTGACCTTTCTAAAATACAATTCTAGCCTATCATTTCTATATAACTTTCCATTTCTTTTCAACCAATCTGTACATTCAAATTCATTCTCATATGTGATAAATCCCTTTAGCTTTTGGCTTAAGCTCTCATCCCACTCATCCAATATGCTCACAAACAAGGCCTAAACTATTTTAGGAATTGACAGCATTTTTACTTTCATACCTCTAGAGCTTTCAATATCTGCTGTGCATTTCCTGTAATAAGTTTCCAACTTTTCTTTATAAGACAAAACAATTTCCACTCTCCAAGGTCTTTATTAAACTTTTTCAGTGAATCCTGCTGCAATTTCAAGAGAGATGAGTAGCCCTTCCGTGTGTTGTCTAAATCTCAGATTAAACTTGTTATAGTCACATCCCCAGGTTACAATTATGAGTTTTCAAGTCTCTCTCCTCCACTGGACTTCGGGCTCTTCCAGGGTGGCAACGGAATTTGATGCATCCTTGGATTATGAGTGCCTGATATTTGATAAATATTTGGCACTCAAAAATGATTATTCAATGCCTATTTGCCTTCCATAAGAAAGTCACCTAAGTGCTATATTCACAGCCAGTTCAACAGTTTAATACAATAAACATTTATGGAACAACTAACATCTGTCAGGCCCTGGGGTGGTCATGAACAGGTGTGAATAACACCTGACCTTGCCGTCAAAGAGGTGGCAAGGTGGCACAGGCAAATTTTCAGTTAATTTTGATACATTCCACTAACATAGGCACTTATTGGGTACCAGGCAAGCAGAGGAGAGACCCTCAACCCAGCCTGAAGAAAAAAAAAAACAAAGCACGGATATTAAGGCTGTCCCCATTTCAAATTTCCATTTATTTTTATTTTTATTTTTTACTTTTTTTTTTTTTTTTTTTTTTGAGATGGAATCTCGCTCTTTCACACAGGCTAGAGTGCAGTGGCATGATCTTGGCTCACTGCAACCTCTGTCTCCCGGATTCAAGAGATTGTTCTGCCTCAGCCTCCCGAGTAGCTGGGATTACAGGGGCATACCACAACACTCTGCTAATTTTTGGACTTTTAGTCGAGACGGGGCTTTGCCATCTTGGCCAGACTAGTCTCGAACTCCTGACCTCAAGTGGTCCACCTACCTTGGCCCCCAAAGGGCTAGGATTACAGGTGTCATGCACCACACCGGCCTCAAATTGTCATATAAACCTCAATTATTTATGTGGTAGAATGCTTTCCATTTAACAGCTACAGTTCAACTACATCTCAATGACTATGACAGTCACCTAGGTTGTTACTAAGATAGTTCCCTCGTGGTCTGAGGGATCCAAACATGTGAAGCAGGTGTAACTAACATTGTTGAACTGTTAATTCCTTGATAATTCAAAATGGAAAATAGGTAGTCATCTGTAAACTTAGTGATTTGGCAAAGTGATCAGTTAAGGCTGTGAGTAACTGATGTCAACATGCTTGGTTTCCTTGCATAACAGTTAAAAGAAAGAGATTAAAAAAGGAAAATGAAAACAAGGAATGAAAGAAAAATAAAACAAGACAAGATTGTATCACAGCTTATCTGTTTATTTCTCCTATCTGAAATTTTTTAGATGACATTTTTGGCCTGAGAGTTTTTCTCAGAGACCTGAACAACCACATGACTGTTCTTTATGCTATTCTTTATGCTATTTTTCTATCTCTATAAATGTTCTCAAAGTCTAACATTTACAGGTTATATCACAGCTTCTGAAATGAGAATTTCTTGTGGGCAGTCCTCTCTAGTTCATCACAGTATTTCTCACAGGGCCAAGAACTACATCTCACACATATTACTCTCAGCACAATTATTGAGTGTTGAGCAGATGTAAGTACAAATGTAGAAGTTAGAATTTCACTTCTCAAAATTCTCAGACTGCAGCACAGGAAAAGGAGAATTTATAGAATTAGAATTGAATGGGTCTCGACTATATCAACATTTTCTCTACAATAGCTCATAAATTAGAGAATTATCCATGCCCTTGTTCCCTTGCAATCTATTTACAGGATAAAAGCCAGAGTAATCCTCTTAAAATAGAATAAAATCATGTCACCCCCTCTGCGAAATGTTCTCCAGTGGCTTCCCATCTCACAGTAAAAGAAACCCCCCTGCCAATGGCACGAGTCTCCTCCTGATTTGTCTCACCCTCCCCTTCTCTCCTGTACCTCTCCTGCAATTCACTCCACTAGGTCTCCTTGCTGATTCTTGAACACCGCAGGCATTCTCCTGCCTCAGCGCTTTTACATGTTCTGTCCTGTCTGCCTGGAGAACTCGTTTCCCTGATACCCATGTGGTTTATTCTCTCACTTCCTTCAGTGATTTACTCAAAAGTTATCCCGGTCACTCTGTCTAAAATTACAATCTCACCTTGACCACACATTCCAAACTTCCCACTTCTGCTTTATTATTTCTCATTTGCATTTAGCACCCTCTAACACACTATGCATGCTACTTTTTTATCTTACTGATTTCTCATCTTCCCCACCAGAATGTAAGCTCCTTGAAGGCTAAGATTTTTCTCTATGGCTTGCAAACATATACTTAGTCCACAGAATGGTTCTTGACATTTTATGGGTGCTCAATATATATTGCTGAAAAACTAAATGAATCTCCATTATGAAAATGAGTTTTTTGGACATAACAAAATTGTTATAATGGAAGGCACTTGCTTGTTATTAGAGTGATTTATCGATGCAATTCTAATTCTAACTAGCTGTGTAATCATTACTAATCATTGAGTTCATTATCTTCAACAAAATCATAATCAATTAGAATCAATAAAGAATATTCATCACTATTTGGTTTAATTTATACTTTGTCAGAAAGCAGAAATCCCTTGACATTTGAGTGTCTTATTCACAGAATGGCCCCATAACACTTTATTTTTGTATATAAGCTTGTGGAATGATGAAAGGTGAAAAGAAGAGGTGTCCAGGGAGATCACCCACCTGCAGCATGGGTGTAGATAGCCAAGAACCACCATAATAGTCATCTAGGCATCAGTAGCCTTCAGAGACAGAAAGTGGACCCACTCTGCCTTGGGCTTGATTTTAAAGGCACAGGTTCTTCTTCTGTCTTCTGGTCTGTGGTGGTTCTGTTTTTCCTTGTGTTCTTTACCTATTATCAGTAATTACAATGACAGCAAGACTAGTAGCAATGAAAGTAAGCACTTACTGAGTACTAACCTATCTACATCACATCCTTGAGTAATATTTGTTGGTATCATATTTTGAAACTGACCCACAGAACTGACGTTAATTGTCTTTTTAAATAAACATAGAAACTGACTTTCTTGTTTCGAAAGCTTCAAGCTTACTTTTGCCTAATCTGAGTTCCTTCCTCAGGAAACAAACTCTCAGCCCTCCCAGATAGCATCAAGGGACTGAAACTCACCAGACCACCACACTCAGACAATGAGATGCCAGGCCCCTCATCCTCATGGTTTCTGTACCCCTCTCTGATGTCTGTTTACCCACATGTAGTTGTATTCTTTCCCCAATACATAAACCCCCAATTTTATTCTGTCAATTGTATTCCAATTTGAGACAGATCTCCCATTGTCCTTGGCTGCAGCACTTGAATAAAGTCTTCTTCCCTGCCATACTTATTGTCTCAGTGATTGGCTTTTTGTGTAGTGAGCAGCAGGACCTAGATCAAACCCTAGGTGTTTCAGTAAGAATTTTAAGATATTTATTTATAGTTTTTTTCTTCTAATATTTTATTATGCCTTTCCAGTACTCGCCTCCATTTTCTACATACTGCGTACTTTCATTCTTGCCTCAAGGAGGTGGAAGGAAGGGATAAGATTAGAAATAGCCTGTGAATTACTTGAAAATTTGTATTAAGAGGCTCTCCCCTTATAAGAAAAGAGATTCATGAGGATCAGGTTGCCTTTGTCCTCCCGTACAAACACACTCCACATCACCAAAGATTGGAAAGTTTTCATCCAGGATGCAGGGAACCACAGGATGAAAGAGGTCTCTATGGGTCTCCAGAGTACAGGAAAACTCATTGCTTCTACACTGTGACATAAGAAATAAGGTAAGACAAGGAGAGAAAATGGCTGAGAAGGGCTTTTAAGCAGAGAGTGCCACATATGGTATGGAATCAACAAAAGGCCAGCAGACCCGAAGAAGCAGACGACAGGAATGATGGATGCCTCAGTGGTGTACCGAGGTAAACCCCTACTCAATAACTGCCTCCATGGAACATCTATATAGATGGGCTCAGGAACCCCAGCTTGGATGAGAGGATGGGCTTTCATCTGAATTTACAAAGCACTTTATGGAAGACTGAGAAAATTTAAATTATCCAATGATAAATATAATTGGAGGAACATCTACTGCTCTCAAAATGCCTTGGAACTACGTAACTTAATGGAACCATGACCAGACTACAGGGAAGAGAGAACTTCCCCTAATGACTAAGGTTAAACTTGCCACCAGTCAAGCAGAATAAAGTTAAAAGAAGAAATTAAGCTGTTCTGTAGAAAGTGAAGAATATAGGCTCTGCCTACCAGAGATTCATACTTGCTACATACGTATTATTTAATTTCCTCTTTGAATCAGTCTTATGTGGTGAAAACTGTTATTTTCCCTATTTTATAGTTTGAGAAAATTAGTGCCCAGATAGGTTAAGTAACTTGTCTGAAGGTCTGACTGGTTCCAAAGTTATGTTCTTAATCTCTGCACCATATAGCTTCAAGTCCTGTCAGTTTTATATTATTAGATATTACATAGTTTCAAGTTATCATTTTGCTTTTCACAGTTCCTTGGATGTACTAAAATAAGGAGCTAAGAAAATAAATATTTTTTGGTTCAAGGACTTGTACCAAAAAATGAACGAAGGAACAGATTAATGAATGAAGATCACCTCCATAATTCAAGTTCTGATCCTTCATTTCTTGCTGTCACAGGGCACACTGAAACAACTAAATAATGCAAATATACAAATCTACAGAGTTGTGTGAGCGCAGGCTTTGGAACTGCTGCCTGGATTCTAGTGCCAGCTTTGCCGCTCAGCAACTGCGTGACTCTGACCAATTTAATTCCTGTGTATACCTCTGGGTTTTTGTTTTGTTTCATCTTTAAAAAGAGTAAAACAATAGCATCTGCTTCATATGACTGTTTAAGAATTAAATGAATTGGCTGGCATGGCATCTCACACCTGTAATCCCAGCACTTCGGGAGGCCGAGGCAGTAGATCACCTGAGATCAGGAGTTCGAGACCGGCCTGGCCAGCATGGTGAAACCCCGTCTCTACTCAAAATATAAAAAATTACCCGGGCCTGTTGGTGGGTGCCTGTAATCCTAGCTACTGGGGAGGCTGAGGTAGGAGAATCACTTGAACCCCGGAGGCGCAGGTTGTAGTGAGCCAAGTTTATGCCACTGTACTCCAGCCTGGGCAACAAGAGTGACACTCCAACAAAAAAAAGAAAAGAGAAAAAAGGTTAAATGAATTAATATATATTCAGGGCATAAAGGAGTGCTGGCCACAAGGCAGTGCTTTATAAGCATTTGCTAGGTTTTGAGACAGGAATGCAAGTGCAAACTCATCTCTATTATGAACTGTTCTTTCCTCTTATATCCTGGAAATTAGAGTAGACCTTTTTAGGTCTTATGTAAATTGTATTAGGTTATGCTGTATTTCAAATGGGCTTTCATAAATGGTTCAGAAAAACTGAGTTTTTATTTACATAAATAATTTCTAAATTTATAATCAAGAAGTCTCAATTAAATATGTTATTCTTCAAGATAAAGCACACTGTTCAGAAAATGCTGGGCAAATACATTAGTTCTGGGTGAGTTGAAAGATGAATTTCATACTCTGAGCTCATAAGAGCTGTAGGAAGTTTGAGCAACCTGATCCCTGAAGCAAATCTTAAACCACAGATCTGGAACTTGGCTCCATCAGTTAGGAGTTTCTGTCAGTGGAGCATTTTCAAAGGTGCACGCAAGGGCAACCAACGCTTGAAGCTAGAGATTCCCAGAGAATGTTTTACCCTTTGGTTAGTTCAGCACAACAGAAACAAACAAACAAAAAAGCTCTAAATTCTTCAGTCATCTGCTTTCATCTATTTTGACAATGGAATGGTTTTTTTTGTATGACCAGTCTGATTAGAGGTGTGGAAATTTGTCCTCTAGTGAAAAAAATAACAAAAACAAAAAACAAAACCCATTCAGTGACACTGCCTTAGAGAAAACCATCAGAGATCTCAGGCATAAGATTTTATTTATCTCCCTCACTTCTAAAAGAAGTTATAGCTTTTGCATGTTGCTTGTGTATTAGTTGTCATCTAATATTTTACCAAAAAAACCAGAATGCTAATTGAAACATTGTCAACCCAGGAGGAAAGACACTGCAGAAGAAAATTATTTGAAGATAAACTCTATCCTGTTGACACACATACATTGTATTCACTACTGTTTATTAGTGTTTACAATGTATCAGAAATATCTTTTCTCTAATCAAGAATGCTATGATATAGGCTCTTCAGTTGCTGCAAAGATGAAGAAACTGAGGCTTTTTAAACTAAATTAAAAAACTAAATTTTAACTTAGACAATTTTAACTAAATTGTCTAAGCTCAAACATTAGAGAAAAGACTGGAAATCAAGACTTTTCCAATTTCCAAGACTTATCTACTCTTAATCATATTAAACTACTGAAAAAGAAATGTTACTAGGACAGAACTATCAGATTTAGGATTGTGGGTTTTCTTTTTCTCTATTTCTGGTAATGGCATTGAAGTTGTATAACAGCATTAACAATTGCCAGTTTGCATCTATTTCCTGGATTACCTTTTTATGGGCTCTGGAATAGCAAATGTGGTTGGTTAAATTTAAAATTGATCAGATTGTACCTTTCATTCTTTAATAAGTTTATGAATTACACATAAGTACATAAGAACTCCCTTAACTATCTCCTTTTTCGCAGAAATATGTGAGAGAAAAGTCACCTTCATCATAAACCAGTGCAGTTTTCCTAAGGTGGGTGATGACCTTTTGGATTTTTGTTGTGACACCATTTCCCTACCTTCAAAGTATTTTTGCCCAAATGATGACCTCAGAGCCCAAAGATAAAATGGCTTCCTTTTTGCCAACTGACTTGCTGAGAATAGACTAACGTGTCCACACTCCATGGGGTAATTTCCCTTGTAAGAGAGTGATTTAATTGGATGTCTAAAATCAACTTTCTATTCCATATCTATTTGTTCAGTGGAGAAGAGCTTCAAATAAAGGTGATGCTGCTTCTTTATGATTGCAAAGGTTTTGAAGAGCAGCAAACTAAGCAAGGAAATGACACCCCATAGACACCAGCAACACAGAATATCTGTGACTTGGGTAGATAAACCAGAAACAGAACAGAGACTGTGGGATTTCTAAACCAAAGGACAAGTAAGAGCATATTTTAAGGCAAGCATCCTATAACTGGTCAGGACTGGGGTGATGGTTTCAATTATGGTTTGAGCAAATAGAGATTCATGTGGTTTGTTTGTGCATCAATGAGCAACACAAAGAAGTTTGAACATTCTGATCCCTGACTGTGATAGGCTTTCCCTCATTTAGTATTCATAGGTGAGCCTCCCTTTCTCTTATTTTCTGTTTGTAACAAATGTACCAAATGGAAGCTTTCCTTCTATTGCTCCATGGCTGTGGAATAAAAATGCGGCATCCTCCGTGAAATAGATGGATCACATGGTTATCCAGCAGCTGTGCCTCATTCAAACTACCAGCATGAATTAACTTGCATATTATCTTTACAGACTGAGGAGGTAGACAACTACTTTGCTTCCCCCACACCCCCAGGTAGACACTGTTCAAACAAATGTTTGAAATTAGATAAGTATTTTTTATTCCTAGCAGAATATGAAAAGTTCACAAATTCTGGTATATGAGCACATCAACATTTCACCATTTCCCAAATATACAAGTGTGAAATGGCTGTCATAAATACAAATGTTCATAGCTGTACACAAGATGGGGCCAACCACATTACAGCAGCATGCCTTCTTGCATTTTATCACAGCACTAAAATATGCAGTTCCTTCCCTTGAAAAAGCACTGTTATGGGCATTATAAAGAAATGAGCCACAATGAGGTCTGAGCAATTATCACCCTGGAGGGAAACACACTGATGCAATTGAACAGGAATAGCTGTTTAGACAACCGGACTCTACTAGTTCACTATCAGAGCCAATGGTCCTAATTCATCACCTGGCCTCAATTTTTGGAGACTTCTGTTCAGTGTGAAGACTAAAGCAGTCAGGGACTTAACGAGAAAAGCTATTAAGCATGATAAAAAGCTGACTATAAATAGAGGTGACTACATTAGAGTAATAATTAAGTGCTCATGAAGAGATGAAGCATATGTTAGGTTATACTATTGTTTTGTAATGCTTTTTTTGTTGCCGTTGTTAAAGCATTTTACTATCTAGTTTTAACGTTTCTAATATTAAGATATTAGATTTCTAATATTTCAGTATTTAAGGATGGTAAAACAACAGTGCTTAGAGGAAACTGCCATCAAATTTTAGTGTCGTTTTAATGATGAAGTAACGTAATAAGACTTCCAAGTCCTTCATGTAGGATTTCTTCATATTCAAAATCATTATCTTGGGCTGTATCACACCTATATTTGTCACATCCTTTCATATTTGGAAAACTCCCATTATTTTGCTTTTTATAATAAAACAGTGAAACAAAACCCACCACGAGTGGAAAAGAAAAATACAAATCAATCTACACGGCACTATTACACTCTCCACTGCCTCCCACCACAAAAAGTAAGAAGAAAGCAATTCACCATTTCCTAAAAGCCAGTCTCTTCATAAAACAAAGTACAATACTTTGGCATATGTCACTCTCATAGGTTTGTCCTTTACCAACAGCTAGCTAAATATAATAAAACAGGAGTGAGAATTTGCTCAATTGGGAAAATTACTTCAATTGAATGTAGAACACGTAGGCCAGGCACGGTGGCTCATGCCTGTAATCCCAGCACTTTGGGAGGCTGAGGCAGGCAGATCACCTGAGGTCAGGATTTTGAGACCAGCCTGGCAAACATGGTGAAACTCCATCTTTACTAAAAATATAAAATTAAAAAAAAAATTAAAAAATAAATAAAAATAAATAAAAATACAAAATTAGCCAGGCGTGGTGGTGCATGCCTGTAATCCCAGCTACTCGGGAGGCTGAGGCAGGAGAGTCACTTGAACCTAGGGGTGGAGGTTTGTGCAATTACACTCCAGCCTGGGTGACAGAGAAAGACTCTGTCTCAAAAAAAAAAAAAAAAGAAAAAAAAGAAAAAAAAGTAGAACACTGCACATAAACAAAGAGTAACATAGAGAAGATGATACAAAAAGAAAAGACAATTTCAGAGTCACAGAGTGAGTTATCAACATATACAAGGAGAATTACAGGTATGCTATTGCATTCTTTCAAATAACGTTCATGGTTCACCATGAGGGTTTACTTCTGATTTTCAAGGTAAATAATAGTAGTAATTGAACACTTACACACACATATGTCACCACAAATAAGAGAGTACTATTGGACTAGGGAGGATTTAAAGCAGCCTCCAAACTAACAAATTGCCCTAGATGTGCTTTATTTTGGCAGGGACCAACTTAAAAATATAACTCCATCCCTGTTTTATTTTTCAATCCCTTGATATGGAGATGAATAACAATATCACTATTTGCAAAATACATGGTTTCCTATGCAAACAATTAAAAGAGAATCTACAGAAAAGTTTTAAGTTGGGTTGGCGAACTTGCCGCATTCAAAAGCAAACGTTATTTATATTCAGTAACAATAAACATTTAGAAATGACATTTTGATAAAGTATATATTTTAAATAGTACTGCATTTATCAAATAACTAGAAATAAAATTAGTGGAAAACGTGCAAGTCTTCCACACTGAAATGTATAAACATTGCTGACAGAAAAGATCAACTGAAATAAATACAGGGGTAGACCATGTTCATGAACTTCAAAACTCAATATTGTAAAAATATCAATTCTCCGCCATGTCATTCTAGCTATTCAGTGTTAAACCAATCGAGATGCTATTTGGTATTTTTCCTCTCTTTGTTATCTTATGGATTCTGAGAAGTAAATATAAAACTACAATTAGGAAGACAAAGGGATATACTTTCATAAATTTTATTTAACTAACTTATAGTTGTTATATATCAGGCACTGTTCTAAGTGCTTTACAAATGCAAACTCATTTAAGTTTTGAACAACCTCATGAATTAGATATTATCATTACCTTTAATTTAGAGATAAGGATACTGAGGCACAGAGATGCTAAGTAACTTGCCTAAAATCACAAAGGTAGTTGATTGAACTCAGAAACTGTAATTCTGTTTTTAACCACCACACTGAAGAGGAAGGAGAAGCAACTGCTCTTCTGTTCTACTCTGATAAATTTGGAATATACTTTAACTAATGTCTAATTGTCACCTAGGTTTGTCTTATATATATTTACACACATACATATATTTATGTTATACATGTTATACATGCACACACATATATTTTTAAAGAATGAAAATATCTATCAAGATTAAGAATATAGCTGGCAAGTTAGAAGTCCCCATGTGTGCCCTTCCACCTCCATTTTCCTTTTATTATCTCATCTTCCTCCTTCAGGTAAGGATGATGCTGAAATTTGTATTAATGATTCCTTTTCCTTTCTTTGCAGTTTTAACACCCATGTCTGCATCACTAAACGCATACATTAAGCTCATTATAGAAATGATTTGTAGTTTAGAAATTCTTTTTAATGATTTATCCCTTTTGCTCAAAAGTATGCTTTTGATATTGGATTGGTCATATGATACATTTAGCTGTAGATTTTTCATCAATTTTCAATGATGCATATGGCATTTATTTATCCATTCTACTATTAATAGATTTCTGGGTAGTTTCTCATCTTTGGTGTATATTTGTGTAACTATGTGAACCATGCATGAGCATGTACCTGCACACACGCTGTTACAAATGTTACTGTTATACATATTCTTTTTTAACATTTAATTTTTAATTGACAAATAATAATTATACATATTCATGGGGTACATAGTGATGTTTCAATACATATAATATATAGTGATCAAATCAGGACAATCAGCATATTCGTCATCTCAAACATTTATCATTTCTTTGTGTTGGTGATGTTTTTATATATATCTTCTTTGCAGGTTCAAAAATTTCTATAGGCTTTAAATTTAGAAGTGGAATTTTTAGGCAGTATAATGTACAAACCATCAATATTTATTAGGTAATATCAAACATTTTTCCAAAGGGTTCTATCAATTTGAATTCCTGTCAGAGGGGACTGAAGGGTCCCTTTGCTCCACATTCTCACTGACACTCACACATC
The DNA here is from genome assembly GCF_003255815.1 of Theropithecus gelada. Classification (NCBI taxonomy): domain Eukaryota; kingdom Metazoa; phylum Chordata; class Mammalia; order Primates; family Cercopithecidae; genus Theropithecus; species Theropithecus gelada. The sequence goes on along the minus strand of NC_037671.1, from coordinate 148,816,428 downwards.
AGTAGTACATACCAACAATATTGACTAACTTTGCAGAGTTTGCCAATCTTGTGGTTTTATAATAGGTTCTCAATGTGGATTTAGTGATCATTTTGCTTACTTCTAAAGAGCTTTAATATCTATACAGATCATTACTAATAACTTTGATTTCCTCTTTTGTAAAATGTCTGCTTACTTCTTCAGTCCATTCTTCTATGAGTGCTAGTATTTTCCTTAAGTTATATAATTTTTTACATATTTGGTAAATTAATCTTTTTGTTGTGGTGCTCATTATGTTGTTGAAATAACTTCTTCTGGACTTGACATGTCTTTTCTTCTCCTTATAAATATTTTGATGAATAAAAAAAAATTTTATGCTAAGAATATAGACATGTTACCTTTCTTTTGGATAAAATTTACATGGTATATATTTTTCCATTTTTTAGTTTTCAATCTGTCTCCTTATATTTTAAGTTAACACAGAACATTGCTGGCTTTTTAAAAATCTAATCCAACAACCTTTTACTTTTAGCTGGAGGGTTTGGTCAATTTATGTGTATTATTATTTCTACAAACTTGCTTTTGGCATTACTACTTCCACAAACTTATTTTATGTTTTCTAGTTCTCTCCTTTTTGTGTACATTGTCTTATTTTAAAACAATAGATTTTCCCCATTCAGTTTTACAATTTTACTTCTTTAGAAAGTTTATCTGTGTTTATTCTTAGTGATTACTTTAGCTATTTTACAATGCAGACTTTATTTGCCATCATTTAAATAATAATCTTTAGATGCCAGCTCCTTAGATATCATGACCCCCTGCCATCTCTTCTTACAATATGTGCCATTTTTTGCCCATTATTCTACTTCTTTCCTCTTTATGAATTAGGATTACTATAAATTTTATTCATTCAATATTTGCTTAAATATACTTAGATATGTACCCATATCTTTACTAACATTACCTATGTAAGTCTCCTACCTTCCCGTTGCAATCATATTCCTTTTACGTGAAGCACTTCCTTCAGATTTTCCTTTAGTGATTATGTTTTATTAATAATTCTCTCACTTCTTTAAAAGACTTTAATTTTGACCTAATGCTAGCAAGATAATTTTCCTGCATTTGGAATTCTAGGTTAATAATTGTTATCTCTTAGTAGATTGAAGGTACAATTTTGCAGTCTTATTATTTTCATTGTTGCTGTTGAGAAATCTGACATCAATTAAATTACCAGTAATTTTAATGATGTGATTATTTTCTAGATGTTTTTAAAATCTTCCCTTTGTATTTGGAGTCTATAGTTTTATTATGGTATACCTAGTTGTAATTATTTTTAAAATTTATTCTCCTTTGAGTTATTTGGGATTACTGGATTTTAAGATTGGGCTCTTCAAAAATTCTGTTAAATTCAGGCTGCTCTAACAAAATATCATAGACTGAGCAGCTTACAAAGAACAGAAATGTATTTTTCACCATTTGGAAGGCAGGAAAGTCCCTGATAAAGGCACCAGCAGATCTGATGTTTGGTGAGTACCATGTTCTGATTCATAAATGGCCATCTTCAAGCTACAATTTCGCATGGTGGAAAGAGCAAGGATCTCCATGGGGCCTCTATTAAGAGGGCACTACTTCCATTAAGGAGGGCTCTGCCCTCATGACCTAATCACCTCCCAAAGGTCCACTTCCAAATGTCCTCACATTGGAGATTGGGTTCAACAGATGAGTTTGAGAGGACTTGAACATTCCACCTATAACACTCATTATTCATTCCCCATTCTCTCTACTAGTGCTTTTGGAATTCTGAATAGTCACATATTAATATTATAACCTTTCACTCAATCCTCTCTTTTAGTATTTCCTTCCTATTTTTTATCTTTTTGTGTCTCTCAACTTTATTCTGTATTTATATTACTATGAGTCTGTTTTCCTGAACATTATTTTATTCATTTTATATCTTTATCTCTATCTGACTTGCTTAATTCATTACTGTGTTTTTAACTTCAGTTATTATAATTGAATTTTATTCTGATTCTTTTTCAGTCTGCTTTGTTGTTCTTCTTAGACACCCAACCTGTGTTAAACAAGGTAAATGTATGTATTATATATTGTGCTATTTCTACTATTTAAAGTCTCTGTGGGGATGTTTCTCTTGCTCACTGTTTCTACAGGTCCTCAGCTATTACTTGGTGTTTTCTGTATGCTGCATTTATTCCTTTGAACTGGATCTATGAAAATTATTTGAAACCTAGGTAGAGTTGACCCCCTACAAAAAAAAAAAAAAATGCATTTTTTTCCTCCTTGTTGCCTAGGGGAACAACAAACTAAGAATCACTTTAAATTAAATTCCTGTCTGAGATCCAGTCCCCGCCCCCCAAGGTAATCTTACTTGGATTAAAAACTGACATAAAGCTTTGCATGATTATGAGTTCTCAGCACAAAGAGAGTGGCTATGAATTCTCAAAGTACACCTGTCCCCCTTATCCTAGCACCAAGGTCAAGACAACAAAGTTTCCTTGCTATCTTCTTCTGTGACAGGACTTTTTTCTCATTCACCTTTATATAGGCTACAGTCCTTTGAGAATCTGGCCAGCCAGCTCTAAGTTTTAACTTCTGTTGTCTGTGCTTCAGGCAGCCTTCAGAGAAGAAACTCCAGGACCCAAGAGTTCAACATAAACCCTCAGGATGAAAGCTAGACTGGGTGTCCACTAAACTCCTGTGGGCCCCACTTTCACTTTATTGTGGTACTCTTTGGATTCCTTGTTGTGTGTGTGTATGTGCTGGCACCAAAGTGCATTTAAATATATTTTTAGAAATATTTTTATCCAGCATCTTATGTTTCAGTAAGAAGAGTTGTGTTCAGGGTAACTAATCCATCATACTAATAAAAATGGAAGCCTCATCCTGTCTTCTTAGGGAGAGAACCTGGACCATAAATTGACGTGTATAAAACATTTGCCTTAATGATTTAATTCAATGAGATTCATATGACTAATCCCCATAGCTCTCCCTAAAACAGTCTTGTCTCCCACTCTCTTCTATCACAAGCACCAAAGATATCCTTTGATTCGTGATAATGACCATTGATTTGCAGAATCTACTTACTTCGACAGAGGAAAGAGGAGGAGTTTTGCTGTCAGGCACACCTTGTATCCTGGTACTACCATTTAGTGTCTGAAATGAACTTTTCCCACTTTAGACTAATCCATTTAAAGAGGTATCATGGCTACATAGTAGATGCTCATAAATTGTAGCAAATTGTATAGCAGTAGGCTCTGCATTTGTTTATATATTTAAATATACCTTTTTAAAAGAACTAGACCAATAGTTCTTCTTCACTATTTATTGAGATTTAATAATGGAAGTTTAGTTACTCGTTTTGTCTTCAGAACATTTCTGTTACTTGCCTGTTAATTTCACTTCATTTCCCAATATCTGTATATAGAATAGGATGCTCTGATGGGATAGTTATGCTTTGAGGTTATATAATGTTTATCACAGAAGAAAGTTTGCTATAATTTTGTCCTTTCCTTATCCTGTGTTAGCACATTGATGTCTGTAAGCAGATTCAGTTCCTTAGTCTACCAGTAGATTTAGATCACAAGCCTGTATGACAAGAAGCATGCCTTGTATAACCAAGCCACTCATTGTAAATCAAGACTTAGAATGTGCTTATAATGGGTCCAGTGGCATTGTACTGGGACTTATAAAATATGATTTTACCCCTCATTTACACATATAAAATTATAGCTCCACATATACAATTATGAACTACTTAAGGTTGTTTATTTTTGGTTAATAATAAAGTACAGCACAGACTAAGGAATGTATGATAATGTCTGAAGCATAAAGACATAAATTAAAAGAACCTTTTAAAAATCCTTGGGAATTAATAAGTAATTAGTTAACTCAATTTTGAAGTATATGAGCAATAATAAATAAATATATAAATAAATTTATTTATTTGAGAAAAGTTTTGGGGGGAAGGAAGACATAAGACAAACACTGGGATACTAATTAACCACTGCACGGTAAAAGGCATTTATGTACAACCGCTATAAGCCATCTCTGTTCAGTTTCCAAGACATCACATTTAAGTGGAAAGCAATTTAAAACTATTTTATGATCATTCCATTTCAAAATGAAGAAACTGAGGACAAAAGAATATTACTAGAAAAATGGTCTCAGAACCCTAACCTATCATTTAAGTTCCAAAACTGTAAGAAAGAAAATCTTATTAACATTTTATTGACATACTGGTCAATGACCTAAAATGTATTCTGAAGCTCATTTGTTTTTGTCTTTTTTGTCTCTCCTACACATATTCACAAGAAATTCTTCATCAGTTTAGAGGAGAAAAGGCTACATTTTTAAAGAGTGGTATCACATAAAGAGTCACTTTTTATTTAAGTGTTCCATGCATTATTTCAACAAGAACTAACACTTTTTAAATTCATCTTAGAAGACTCTTCCTACTTAATTAAATACAATTAACAGTATGATAACTCAGTCCATAATTTAAGGATGTCTGAATGATAGCAGTGGAAAACTGATGTGAAAAAATTCAGTCCACCGAATGCATACAGAATACATTTATGTTAGTTTCCCAACAATATGTATCTTAATCCACAAAGAGAAAGGGAATAATCATTGCATCACCCACATGTAAATTTTATATTCTATGTCTAGGCAATCTTGTTGTTAAATATAGGAGAGATAAAGAAAAAAGTCTTCACAACCCTTGGAGTACTTGGCTTATTATGTGCTGCATCTATGCAAAGAGCATCCATTGTCCTGTCACTTCCTGCACACCTCCAAGAGAGTCTTTTTTGACATGAGGACATCCCTAAGCGTTTTCACATTCCGATATACCAATATCATATAGATCTAAGGACTTGATCCAAATTATTCTCTACTAGTGGAATTAAACTCTCAAGTTTATGAGGTTGAGTAGAAATTGTGGAAAAGACATAAAATAGCTTTTTCACTTCACTATCATTTCTTGGTATTAGTTAATGTCTCCCACTTTGCTCTCAAAGCGAAAGCAATTTTTAAAAATGTCTCAGCACAAACATACACTCACACACAGAGAGTTCTGAACTTTCATCTGTATCAAAAGAAACATCAGAGGGGTGGCATAATCACTAAACATTTTGGTGGGTAGACAAATGTTACTTTTCGGTTGGCTCCAAAAGTTGTCCATGTCCCCACCCTTGCATTCTGGGTGGGCACAATCCAATCTCATGAGTCCTTAAAGTGAAGAACCTTTCCTGGCAGTGCTCAGAGAGTGAATACAGTATGAGAAGGACACAACAGTACCTCCCTGCTGGTTCTGAAATGTAGAAATTATGTGCAAAGACCTGTCAGAGGCCTCAGGAAGGTGAAAAAGGCAAAGAAATGGATGGTTCCCGTAAGCCTCCAGAAAGGCATACAATCCTGTAAACACCTTGGTTGTAGCCCAGTGGGACACCCATGTTGGAACTCCAACCTATAAAACCATAAGAAAACACATTTATGTTGTTTGAAGCCAATACCTTTTGTGGTAAATTGATATGGTAGCAATAGAAAACCAATACAGTGCCTCATCTCCACAAAAACCTTGTGAGGGAGAGGAAACGGGTGATATCTCCCTTTTTAGTGGAGAGAATTAGTGCTGAAACAATCGACAGAATTTTTCAAAAGTCCATCTCCTAATAGGATGTGGTGTTATGCTGTTATAAGTGCTGCCTTCTAAGTCCAGACCCATCGCATTGCTCCTCAAACTCATCTCATTATGAAAGAGGTGTCGAGGTCACACTGAATTGTTTTGACTCCTACCAAAATAGGTCATAAAACTTTCAAGACAACTAGACCATAAAACACAGATAGAGGGATAACTGAGTTATGAGTTGTGGAGGTAGGATGGGCATAATCTCAGAGGTGTAAAAAAAAATATCTTGTTTTGGAGAAATGTCTAGAGACCCAGTGTTACTGGCCCTTGAAAAAGAAGGTTTGGGGATGTCATTGATGCTGATGTGAGTCAAGCTGGGTGATACCAAATGCCATGGTGACCAATATGATATACGCAATAGACAATGGAGAGATACCAATGTCTTTTGAACAAGAATGAGATTTATCAAACATGTGCATTTAAATGATCAACCTAGTGACACTGTGGGGGAAAGAACTGCAGTAAGAATGGACTATAAATAAGAATCCCCAAAACTATTGAAACACTACCTTATTAGCTCCCTTACCTGCAATAATAATAGAAACTATGGCTAAAATAGAGAAAATGCCAGTTTTGAGACATAAAAACAAAGACTGCTTTGAGGAGGAGTGCTGAATGTAAAATACTGGGGAGAAATAATATTTCATAATCTGAAACTACATTTCATAATCTGAAACTTCTTTTGTGAGCATATACCAGGTACTCTGTTAAGCAGCTTATGTATATTCTATCAATAATTAGCATTCAGTAAGCACTATGTCTTGGTTCTGCTTTAAGCAACTTATGTGTATCATCTCATATTTTCCTTATAACAAATTTATAACATATATACTCCTAATATGCCCCATTCACAGATTTGATACTGAAGCACAGAAAGGATGTGATGCATGTGAATAACAAATCTACTAAATTAACAAAGTCTAGTTTCAAACTCAGAGCTATCTGAGCTGAAAGTCCCAACAATTAAACTATAGAACGTTCCTCCAGCTCCTGACACAATGATACATTTCCGTTTGGTAAAAGTTTCTAATTTCAGAGAAAGTTAATTTTACTTTTCTGAATATCAGTTACTGAAGCACTGAAGATATTTTTTACTCTGGTTAATCTACCAACTGGAGGCAATATCAGTTCAAGCTGAAGAATAATCAACACTTTTTTTTCTTAGCAAATGAAAATAGTCTAGTAACTTGTAGTAGCTAAACTGCAAGATTTGAAGCTAATGAAACCATAAATACATATATAACACCCCTGTGGAATCCAAATTCTATGCTAAATTAAGTCAAAATGCTACAATTATGGAATTGGCATAAATTGCCAAATATTATTTCCCCCAGAGTAAGATTCTTTAAATACTCACTAAGCTGCTGAGTATCTTTTGAATCAAAGAACATTTACAATACACTGAAGTGATAAAATGTGATGTGTACGAGCTAAAGTAATAAACCAGATGGATTAAATGTCTCTCAAAATACTATCTGGTTTAAGAGCTATGGAGAACACACTTAGGTGAAAAAACAAACAAAAAAAATAGGAAAATGTCACTAGGACTGGCCAAGCGCAAACACCTGAGAAATAGCTTGAGACATGTTCCTAAACTAAAAATGTACCAGCTTATCTCTCTCTAATTAATGCACCAAGAAAACAGAACTTTAATTAAACTATACTTTGAGGATGAAGCCAACATGCAGTAGGAATATATATAAGTGGCTGAGTTGCGGATTAAAAAATACTGGGAAAAATTTCTAGGCAAATGAAAATATTTTTGAGATAACCATGGTAAGCTCAGAAACTAATGGAAACTATCTTCCACTAGTGAAAATATATTTTAGTATTCCTTCTCTACCCTCCAAAATTTACTGCATATATTATCCTTAATTCAATGAGGTATTCATTTATTTATTTACTTATTTAGAGTTAAGTATCCTGTAAAGTGTCAAGGAAACAACAGAAAACAAAAATAAGGAGGTTCTAGTTCTTATGGTCCTTAAGTTTGTGTATTACAGGAGCAGCATGGTAAATTGTTAGAATGCTCCTGATTTACTTTAGGGGAGTGATGGTGGATACCCGTGCATATTTTGGAATGTTGAGTAATGTATATGATTTAGGTATATCATCTCAGCTGATCTTTTAAATACAAAGAGCAGCAATAGCAGTAGATTGGTTGATTGATTTAAGCTGTTTAATAAGCCATTCAATTGTACCTGCAGATAAGATATCTTTTACAGAAGGAAATCATTTCTATTGGCTAGGTAGTTGATTTTTCTCAAGGAAACAGATGTGAATGTCTCCATAGCCATGAAAATAAAGAAGATTCCAATAAATAAAAGGCTCAAATTATTGTCATTATAAACAACAAGATATACAAAAGACTCGTAATATTTTGGGAAATTAATAACAATTTGAGAACAAAATCTGACATGTAATTGTAATATTTCCTGTATATAACATGGTCACTTTGTGGACAACGTCTATGATAGACAAGAAAAGTAGTGACAGTCAAACTAGAGTTGCTGAAAACTTCAGCTTATCCAATGATCTAGGATTCTGATGCTTGGTAGGAGAGTAACTGTAGGAAAAACCAAATAAATACTGAGGAATCGTACAGTTTTTCACACATAATTACTACAAAACCATAGGTACATTTATGGAAGGCCATGGATACCAACAATCTTGGTGATCTGAAGATCCATATGGATGACATTTCCAATACATTGGCTGCCAAATTCCACAAATTTTCCAGTTCCAGCATCTTATTTTATTTTATTTTTCTTTTCTTTGAGACAGAGTCTTGTTCTGTCACCCAGGCTGGAGTACAGTGGCATGATCTCAGCTCACTGCAATCTCCACCTCCCAGGTTCAATCTCAACCTCCCAAGTAGCTGGGACTACAGGCATGTGCTACTAAGACAAGCTAACTTTTGTGTTTTTAGTAGAGACGGAGTTTTCCTAGGTTGGACAGGGTGGTCTCCAGCTCCTGGCCTCAAGTGTTACACCTGCGTGGGCCTCCCAAAGTGCTGGGATTACAGGAGTGACCTACCACACCCAGCCAACCAACATCTTCCTCTTCATCTTCCCCTCTTTACTTCCTGTTTCAGAACATGTCCCGATTGTTTCGAGACCTACTTCTGTCCTTCCACTTTTCTCAAGAGATCTCTTCTGAGAAATCTGTGCTTTTACTCACTTTTATCTTCTTTTTCTCCACCCTTGGTTTTTCTTTTTCTTTTTTCTTTTTTCTTTTTTTTTTTAATTATACTTTAAGTTCTGGGATACATGTGCAGAACCTGCAGGTATGTTACACAGGTGTATACGTGCCATGGTGGTTCACTGCATCCATCAACCTGTCATCTGCATTATGTATTTCTCCTAAGTGTGTGATATTCCCCTCCCTGTGTCCATAGGTTCTCACTGTTCAACTCCCACTTATGAGTGAGAACATGCAGTGTTTAGTTTTCTGTTCCTGTGTTAGTTTGCCAAGAATGGTTTCGAGCTTAATCCATGTCCCTGCAAAGGACATGAACTTGTTCTTTTTTATGGCTGCATAGTATTCCGTGGTGTATATGTCCACATTTTCTTAATCCAGTCTACCATTGATGGGCATTTGTGTTGGTTTCAAGTCTTTGCTATTGTGAATAGTGCCGCAGTGAACACACGTGTGCATGTGTCTTTATAGCAGCATGATTTATAATCCTTTGGGTATATACCCAGTAATGGGATGGCTGGGTCATATGGTACTTCTAGTTCTAGATCCTTGAGGAATCGCCACACTGCCTTTCACAATGGTTGAACTAATTTACACTCCCACCAACAGTATAAAAGCATTCCTAATTCTCCACATCCTCTCCAGCATCTGTTGTTTCCTGACTTTTTAATGATCACCATTCTAACTTGCGTGAGATCGTATCTCACCGTGGTTTTGATTTGCATTCCTCTAAAGACCTGTGATGATGAGCTTTTTTTTCATATGTTTGTTGGCTGCATAAATGTCTTCTTTTGAGAAGTGTCTGTTCATATCTTTTGCCCACTTTTTGATGGGGTTGTTTGTTTTTTTCTTGTAAATTTGTTTAGCTTCCTTGTAGATTCTGGATATTAGCTCTTTGTCAGATGGATAGATTGCAACCATTTTCTCCCATTTTTTAGGTTGAATGTTCACTCTGTTGATAGTTTCTTTTGCTGTGCATAAGCTCTTTAGTTTAATTAGATCCTATTTGTCAATTTTGGCTTTTGTTGCCTTGTCTTGTGCTGGTTTTCAAATGGAATGCTTACAGCTTTTACCCATTCAGTATGATATTGGCTGTGGGTTTGTCATAAGTAGCTTTTATTATTTTGAGATATTTTCCATAAATAACTAGTTTATTCAGAGTTTTTAGCATGAAGGGGTGTTGAATATTATTGAAGGCCTTTTCTGCATCTATTGAGATAATCATGTGGTTTTTGTCACTGGTTCTGTTTATGTGATGGATTACATTTATTGATTTGCGTATGTTGAACCAGCCTGGCATCCCAGGGATGAAGTCAACTTGATCGTGGTGGGTAAGCTTTTTGATGTGCTGCTGGATTCGATTTGCCAGTATTTTATTGAGGATTTTTGCATTGATGATCATCAGGGATATTGGCCTGAAATTTTCTTTTTTTTGTTGTGTCTCTACCAGTTTTTAATATCAGGATAATGCTAGCCTCATAAAATGAGTTAGGGAGGAGTCTCTGTTTTTCTACTGTTTGGAATAGTTTCAAAAGGAATAGTACCAGCTCCTCCTTGTACCTCCAGTAGAATTTGGCTGTGAATCCGTCTAGTCCTGGACTTTTTTTGGTTGGTAGACTATTCATTATTACCTCAATTTCAGAGCCTGTTATTGGTCTATTCAGGGATTCAATTTCTTCCTAGTTTAGTCTTGGGAGGGTGTATGTGTCCAGGAATTTATCCATTTCTTCTAGATTTTCTAGTTTATTTGCATAGAGGGGTTTATAGTTTTCTCTGATGGTAGTTTATATTTCTGTGGGATCGGTGGTGATAACCCCTTTATCATTTTTTATTGCATCTATTTGATTCTTCTCTCTTGTCTTCTTTATTAGTCTTGCTAGCAGTCTATCAATTTTGTTGATCTTTTCAAAAAATCAGCTCCTGGATTCATTGATTTTTTTTGAAGGGTTTTTTGTGTCTCTATCTCCTTCAGTTCTGCTCTGTTCTTAGTTATTTCTTGTCTTCTGGTAGCTTTTGAATGTGTTTGCTCTTGCTTCTCTAGTTCTTTTAATTGTGATGTTAGGGTGTCAATTTTAGATCTTTCCTGCTTCTCTTGTGGGCATTTAGTGCTATAAATTTCCCTTTACACACTCCTTTAAATGTGTCCCAGAGATTCTGGTATGTTGTATCTTTTTCTCATTGGTTTCAAAGAACATCTCTATTTCTGCCTTCGTTTCGATATGTACCCAGTAGTCGTTCAGGAGCAGGTTGTTCATTTTCCATATAGTTGAGGGGTTTTGAGTGAGTTTCTTCATCGTGAGTTCTAGTTTGATTGTACTGTGGTCTCAGAGACAGTTTGTTATAATTTCTGTTCTTTTACATTTGCTGAGGAGTGCTTTACTTCCAACTATGTGGTCAATTTTGGAATAAGTGAGATGTGGTGCTGAGAATAATGTATATTCTGTTGATTTGGGGTGGAGAGTTCTGTAGATGTCTATTAGGTCTGCTTGCTGCAGAGATGAGTTCAATTCCTGGATATCCTTGTTAACTTTCTGTCTCATTGATTTGTCTAATGTTGACAGTGGGGTGTTAAAGTCTCCCGTTATTGTTTGTGTGGGAGTCTAAGTGTCTTGTAGGTCTCTAAGGGCTTGCTTTATGAATCTGGGTGCTCCTGTATTGGGTGCATATATACTTAGGATAGTTAACTCTTCTCATTGCAGTGATCCCTTTACCATTATGTAATGGTCTTCTTTGTCTCTTTTGATCTCTGTTGGTTTAAAGTCTGTTTTATCAGAGACTAGGATTGCAACCTCTGCCTTTTTTAAATTTTCCATTTGCTTGGTAGATCTTCCTCCATCCATTTGTTTTGAGCCTATGTGTGTCTCTGCACGTGAGATGTGTCTCCTGAATACAGCACACTGATGGGTCTTGACTCTTTATCCAATGTGCCAGTCTGTGTCTTTTAATTGGAGCATTTAGCCTGTTTACATTTAAGGTTTATATTGTTATGTGTAAATTTGATCCTGTCATTATGATGTTAGCTGGTTATTTTACTTGCTAGTTGATTCAGATTTTTCCTAACATTGATGGTCTTTACACTTTGGCCTGTTTTCGCAGTGGCTGGTACTGGTTGTTCCTTTCCATGTTTAGTGCTTCCTTCAAAAGCTCTTGTAGGGCAGGCCTGGTGGTGGCAAAATCTCTCAGTATTTGCTTGCTTGTAAAGGATTTTATTTCTCCTGCACTTACGAAGCTTAGTTTGGCTGGATATGAAATTCTCGGTTTAAAATTCTTTTCTTTAAGAATGTTGAATATTGGCCCCCACTCTCTTCTAGCTTGTAGAGTTTCTGCCGAGAGATCCGCTGTTAGTCTGATGGGCTTCCCTTTGTGGGTAACCTGACCTTTCTCTCTGGCTGCCCTTAACATTTTTTCCTTCATTTCAACTTTGGTGAATCTGACAATTATGTTTCTTGGAGTTGTTCTTCTCAAGGAGTATCTGTGTGGCATTCTCTGTATTTCCTGAATTTGAATGTTGGCCTGCTTTGCTAGGTTGGGGAAGTTCTCCTGGATAATATCCTGCAGAGTATTTTCCAGCTTGGTTCCATTCTCGCTGTCACTTTCAGGTACCCCAATCAGATGTAGATTTGGTCTTTTCACATAGTCCCATATTTCTTGGAGGCTTTGTTCGTTTCTTTTTACTCTTTTTTCTCTAAACTTCTCTTCTTGCTTCATTTCATTCATTTGATCTTCAATCCCTGATATCCTTTCTTCCAATTGATCAAATCAGCTACTGAAGCTTGTTCATTTGTCACATAGTTCTTGTGCCATGGCTTTCAGTTCCATCAGGTCATTTATGGACTTCTCTACACTAGTTATTCTAGTTAGCCATTTGTCTAATCCTTTTTCAAGGTTTTTAGTTTCTTTGAGATGGGTCCGAACTTCCTCCTTTAGCTGGAGAAGTTTGATCGTCTGAAGCCTTCTTCTCTCAACTCATCAAAGTCATTCTCCATCCAGCTTTGTTCCATTGCTGGCAAGGAGCTGCGTTCCTTTGGAGGGGGAGAGGTGCTCTGATTTTTAGAATTTTCAGCTTCTCTGCTCTGTTTTTTCCCCATCTTTGTGGGTTTATCTACATTTCATCTTTGATGATGGTGATGTACAGATGGGGTTTTGGTGTAGATGTCCTTTCTGTTTGTTAGTTTTCCTTCTAGCAGTCAGGACCCTCAGCTGCAGGTCTGCTAGAGTTTGCTGGAGGTCCGCTCCGGATGCTGTTTGCCTGAGTATCAGCAGTGAAGGCTGCAGAATAGCGAATATTGCTGAACAGAAAATGTTGCTGCCTGATTGTTCCTCTGGAAGCTTCGTCTCAGAGGGGTACCTGGCTGTGTGAGGTGTCAGTCTGCCCCTACTGGGGGGTGCCTCCAAGTTAGGCTACTGGGGGATCAGAGACCCACTTTTGGTTCCAAGATGACCGAATAGGAACAGCTCCAGTCTACAGCTCCCAGCATGAGCGACGCAGAACATGGGTGATTTCTGCATTTCCAACTGAGGCACTGCGTTCATCTCACTGGGGCTTGTTGGGGAGTGAGTGCAGGACAGTGGGTGCAGCCCACCAAGCATGAGCCAAAGCAGGGCAAGGCATCACCTCACCCAGGAAGCACAAGGGTTCAGGGAATTCCCTTTCCTAGCCAAGGGAAGCTGTGACAGACGGCACCTGGAAAATCGGGTCACTCCCACCCTAATACTGCACTTTTCCAATAGCTTCTCTAGTTATTTTAATTGTGTTGTTAGGGTGTCAATTTTAGATCTTTCCTGCTTTCTCCAGTGGGCATTTAGGGCTATAAATTTTCCTTCTAAACACTGCTTTAACTGTGTCTCAGAAATTCTGGTACATTGTGTCTTTGTTCTCATTGGTTTCAAAGAACTTATTTTTTTCTGCCTTAATTTCGTTATTTACCCAGTAGTCATTCAGGAGCAGGTTGTTCAGTTTCCATGTAGTTGTGTGGTGTTGAGTGAGTTTCTTAATCCTGAGTTCTAATTTGATTGCACTGTGGTCTGAGAGACTGTTTGTTATGATTTTTGTTCTTTTTCATTTGCTGAGGAGTGTTTTACTTCCAATTATGTGGTCAATTTTAGAATAAGTGCAACGTGTTGCTAAGAAGAATGTGTATTCTGTTGATTTGGGGTGGAGAGTTCTATAGATGTCTATTAGGTCTGCTTGGTCCAGAAATGAGTTCGAGTCCCTAATATCCTTCTTAATTTTCTGTCTCATTGATCTGTCTAATATTGACAGTGGGGTGTTAAAGCCTCCCACTATTATTGTGTGTGAGTCTAGGTCTCTTTGTACATCTCTAATAACTTGCTTTATGAATCTGGGTGCTCCAGTATATATATATTTATGATATATATCCAGTATATATATATCCAGTATATATATATATCCAGTATATATATATTATGGGTGCTCCAGCATATATATTTATGATAGCTCTTCTTGTTGTGTTGATCCTTTATCATTATGTAATGCCCTTTTATTTTTTTAACCTTTGTTGGTTTACAGTCTGTTTTATCAGAGACTAGGATTGCAAACTCTACCTTTTTTTTGTTTTGTTTTCCATTTGCTTGGTAAATATTCCTCCAGCCCTTTATTTTGAGCCTATGTCTCTTTGCATGTGAGATGGGTCTCCTAATAAAGCACACCAATGGGTCTTGACTGTTTATCCAAATTACCGGTTGTGCATTTAGCCTATTTACATTTAAAGTTAATATTGTTATGTGTGAATTTGATCCTGTCATTATGATACTAGTTGGTTATTTTGCCTGTTTGTTGATGCAGTTTCTTCATAGTGTCAATGATCTTTACAATTTGGTATGTTTTTGCAGCGGCTGGTACTGGTTTTTCCTTTCCACATTTAGTGCTTTCTTCAGGAGCTCTTGTAATGTAGGTCTGATGGTGACAGAATATCTCAGCATTTGCTTGTCTCTAAAGGATTTTATTTCTCGTTTCCTTATGAAGCTTGGGCTGCACCCACTGTCTAACCAGTCCCAATGACATGAGCCTGGTACCTTAGTTGCAAATGCAGAAATCACCCGCCTTCTGTGTTGATCTCATTGGGAGCTGCAGACCGGAGCTGTTCCTATTTGGTCATCATCCTGTTTTCCAAACTATATTTTGACTTCTATTGCTTTTATATTTAAAAACCTCCTTTTATATGTTAGCCTCTAAGAATGTGACTTCTATTTTTCCACAACTAACATTTTAAAAATAGTGTATACTACTGGCTCCCACATTTCCTACTTGTCTGAAATCCGTCAACCTATTTTAGCCTTGTTTCTCTTTTTTCTCCATTATTAAAATAGCTTTCATGAAAGCAGCCAAGAACATTAAAAAGTATAAGGTTATATATTTTTAATTTTTCTTTTATTCTTAATTCAAAACTGTCATCTTGAAAGCTCCCATCTTTCAATTGTCTCACAGATTTCCAGGATTCTCTTTTCGCTATTCCTGCTCCTTCCTGTTTTTCTTCCCCTGTGGCTAACCTTCATCCATCTACCCCCTCGGATGTCGGAAAAATGATGAGGTGGTGCTCAACTCCCAACCCTTTTTTCCCTACTCTGTCATTTGCTCTGTTTTATCTAATTCTACAGCTTCAACTCTCACTTCTTTGAAAATGACTTTCCTAAATAAGTCTCTGCATCATGTTAGTTCTCTTGAGCTATACATTTAATTATCCTCTGACCACATCTTATTGATGCCCTCATGACCCTCAAAAACCCCTCCACCCCCAAAAAATCACATCATCTTTCTCCTCAGTGCAATTGCTCTTCTGTGCTCCCTATCATAGCATTACCTTTCAGTTGGTTATCAAGCTCAAAATACCAGGGTTATCTAAGAATCCTCTTCTTGTCTTATACATTCAAGATATTGCTATACTGGCCATCAAGCAGCATAATGCTTAATGCATTTTACTACACTCTCCTAGTATTTTTATTTCCGTTTTTCACTCACTCCTGTTGCTGAAGAAGAATATTCTTACTACCTTGCCAGTGCTATATTTCACTGGAAAGCTACTCTTAAAATACATACACATACAAACACACAAATATACAAATCATTCACACTAATCTTTTCAAGTACAGTTATTTCAATTGTACTTTTTCTCACTACACTTTAATTTCTTGTCCTATCATTCCTTTGTATAACAAAACTAAACAAAAAAGAAATGCTTTCTGCTGCCCCTGCTTACTGACTAGCAACTCATTTCTTGATAAATTCCAGATCCTCTCTTTCAGGCTATCCTAAAAAAAAAAAAAAAAAAAAATGTAATCCCTAAAGCCATTACTGGCTTCCAAACCGTGTATCTAACTTATCCAAGTCCCTCCTTCCTCAGTTGTTCAGCGGTAGTTCACGTTGCCAATTACACCCAAGTTTCCTAAATTCTATGACCTATTTCCACAATATGCACTCACCTGCTGATTCTACTAGATTAATATCTGCTCCTTTACAGACTATTCTTTCTTATTTCCGAATGTCGATACTGTCAGAGTTCACACATTTGAACTTTTCTTTTCTCTTTCCATAGTATCTTTCAATGATCATCGGTTCCTTTGATTAAACTAGAATACTTATGTGAATTATCCAGAATCTTTCTCACTTTTGAATTTTAGAGTTGTGATCAAAAGTACCTAACAGACACCTCTAATCAAGTGGCTTTTTAGAACCTGAAATTCATATATGCAAAACCAACTTCATATTCTAGGACAAGACTTGTATCTAATTTAAACTTGTTTCTGTTAGTCTCCCATTCATTTAAAACCTCTTTTTTTTCCCCAGTGGAAAGTGTTGTCACCAATTCCCCAATTTTCCTTGATTCCACACACCCAAATTCTTGCTAAAACTTAAGAATTCAGCGTGTGCAATATTTTATATGTTCCTTTTTTTACATTGCATTTTCAGTGTCGCAACCTTTCTCCACACCAGAGGAATCTTTTAAAAGCACTCTTCTCTTAACATCTCATTAATCTTTTCCAATACCTTTAGTGTCTTCCTTTTGTTTACCAATCTAAAGACAGGTTTTTCTTCTCCCCTAGCGTTCAAAATCTCTCGAAACCTTTCACATGGAAGCATCTATGTTTAGCATCATCTGAGTTGCCTTGTCCAACCCAGATTGTTAAAATACAGTTGCCTTAGACAAAACCAAGGAATCTGGATATTTATTAAGCTCTCTAGATGATCACGCTGAGCATTCAGATCTGGGAAACACTGACACACAGTTTAACTCCAATTTATTGTTCTGGCCTTATTTGCATTATTTCTTTATTCACATCCTTCATTATAGAAACATTTTTAGACCTACTGATTATTGAAAAATTCAGTGCTATCCATACTCAATACCACCATTCATATTGTTCCCACAACTTGGACCATCCTTTGCCCTTTCTACAGCAATCCCACTTCCATCCACATTACAATGCCTTCCTCAAGTGTGTGGGCTCCTATCCACACATGACCTCTGCTTGTTTTGACTTTGAAAGCATACATGTTCCATTTTCATTGCATTTATTGTACACTCCTTTTGATTACAGCACAATTTATATTTTACTTCTTTCATGCTACGTTATAAGCCTCTTAAAAAAGACATATTATACTTTATTACATATCACAAAGCATACTGCCTTGTTTACATTATTTAATAATTGCTGAGAAAAATGCATTTACTAGAGTTAACCCATTCACTCAGATAGAGCGACTTAAAATTAAATATATCATTTTAATATGTCTTTACCAGATGTTATCTAAGAATGCCACTCAATACCTCAGTGAGAGGAAAAGGACAGCAATTTCCCTGGAAACATTTTATAACTACATATTGTCTGCCTCTGTTATGGTTTTTAAACTTTACTGCATTATAATGGCACAGAACAGGCTCTATAAAAAGAATCACGAAAAATTAAATAGAAAAAAAAATACTAGGCTGGGCGCAGTGGCTCACGCATGGAATCCAAGCACTTTGGGAGGCTGAGGTGGGCGGATCACGAGGTCAGGAGTTTGAGACCAGCCTGGCCAAAACGGTGAAACCCTGTCTCTACTAAAAATACAAAAATTAGCTGGGAGTGGTCGTGGGTGCCTGAAATCCCAGCTACTTGGGAGGCTGAAGCAGGAGAATTGCTTGAACCCGGGAAGCAGAGCTTACAATGAGCCAAGACCGAACCACTGCACTCCAGCCTGGGTTACAGAGTGAGACTCTGTCTCAGGGAAAAAGGAAATACAAACCTAAAATTTTACTCCAAAACTCACCATTTCTATCAAAAATATATATTTTCCTTCATATGCAAAATTTAAAACTCGCAGCTCTCCATCTATCATAAGTTATGTTCCTTACTAGTATTGTAATCTTACTTTCATAATGAATACCACCAAAATCTAAACCTTATAAAACTATTAATAATAATGAAGTGAAGTTGTCTTTAATGCATTCAGCAATTCAATAAATAGGATGTATACCAATCTTCTTTATGTTTATTACTCTGTATGGAGACATGAATTCAGATTATCATAAAGCTTTTGGGAGGTAAGATGTTTTCCATAGAAAAGGGGTGAAATCCTAAGCCAGAATTCAGTTTTCATATGGAATAAACAAATGTGCTTTTTCCAAAAAGTGAAGATAGATGAAGCACATGGTTTTGACCTTCAAGATTTGTAAACCTCCCATAAGCTAAACTATACTTGTTTTTAATGGTGTGTAGATGAAAAGAAGTAAGTGAAGATTATAGAACAAATCATACTCTGCCCTTTAAGCTTTGGCCATAAAGTAGGAGACAGATGGAAAATTCCATTGTGTGCTTTCTCTGCCACCTGTCACCATCTGAATGGTAGCCAGTATTGCAACTATACCTTATTAAGTTGCTTGATGGAAAAATTGGCACTAGTAGGGGAACTACTGTTCTTGAAGTTAATGAAACTTATAGTTTAGGAAAACTTTGAAGTATTCATTTAATCAATAAAATATTGATACAACATTTTTGTTAGTTTTAGAATATTATTTAGAATCTGTGGGAGGCTACCGAGCTGATTGTGCAGTTAGTAAATCCTACATGGCCAGATCCTACACAAGCTTAAAATCCCAAGTAGACAACACTGATGGAGGATGAAGAAAAATATTTAATAACATTGAACATGAAGTATGTGAATGGATAATATTGTATCAGTACATACAGAGACAAGCATTAAATTTGATATAGTATGGTGGTTGTAATGCTAGGGCCATGATGGACAATTGGCTAAACAGGAAGAGATAAAGAAGAATATGGTTCCTATATTTATAAAGAGCCTATCATATGCATAGGAGAATTTAGCACTTGAAAATGCGCCCCTAATTGAGCTCCCTAGTTGTTTCACTTGGAATTATTCTTTTCTCCCTACTAGACACCACAATTAAGGTCTTTTGTGGTGAGTTTAAGGCACAAATAGCATAGTGTGGGACTCAAATAGATTATCCATAAAGTTTATGTTGAATTAGATTCTTATTTTCCTGCAAAATGACTGTGAAAGAAATAGAATTTTAGGAAAAATTGCATAAACAGAGGAAGAAATAAAATGTTAGGAACTGTAGCATTGAGGTGTCATGTTCAGATTCAGTGATGCTTTAGAGACAAACATGGTAAGACAATCTTGATGTTGAAAAGTAAGTCTGCAAAGACTCCCAAGGGTAAAGAACTAGACAACAGAAAGAGCTGAAAAGTAAGAAAGCTGGGGTGGCTTGATAAACGTCTGAGGTACATAGATCCAAGACATAAATTTCAGGATAATAATGAAGAAGGGAATGATCTGCAAAGCCTACAGCATAGAGGAGAAGGTGGATAATATTGAGAACTAATTGCTCCAGAGCAAAGCGTGTGTTGATTACTAATGGAGGAAAACATTCTAAAAGCACAGATAAATGGTCATGCTATCTGTAAGATTTTGGAATGTTCATAGTGATCACACATAACCTAGCATATTGACAGGTGAGCTTTAGAAGATCTGGTCACTTCAGAATTTCTGAAGAATCCCATTCTTTCTCTAGACATCACAGGTTATGTAATGTCCCTAGTAGACATCACATAAAAATAATAAGTCATAAATTACAAAGGTCCTGAAAGCATAGAGAAAAACATCTATATGCCATCAACATATAACATATCTTAAAGTTTGAATAGTCAAGATGCCTTATGTGGGTATATTTTCACCATGTTTTCTTAAATGTAAGAGTGAATTTGAGGAAAGGAAGACAAGGAAAAGCACCAGGCATAATCCCAGCTCCTTTCCAAAGCTGTGGAATGGGAAGATGGGTTGCAGACAAGATTTTAGTTATCTTGCTTTGGCAGCATTACTGTCACCATCAGGGCTCACCATAGGGAACTGAGCTGGGACACCTGGATACACAGGTGCGAGAGAGCAAAACTCATCAACTTGTTAAAGGGGCAAGCAATGGCGACAGCCAATTGTATTCCAATGCTAGTGCAGAAAATGTTATAATAGAATATAATTATGGTATGTAAACAATTATCAAGAAGTAAAATTCACATATAGAGTGAACTTCTGATTTTTCTCTAAAAGGTAACTTTGTCTTTTAAAATTAGCTTAAGAAGATCATGTAGAGTATGAATATTACAATCTAATAGGCTATATATAATATAAAATGTTGATTGTTGTGGTAATATGATGGCAGCTGTTGTGATAATATGATGGTCATCCAACTGTAGCCCAAATAATTATTTCTCAGGCCTAGACTGGTTCCCATTGTACCCCCAGCAACTCAGAATTCTCTCCTTTCCTAGTTAAAGCTGCCACCAAATCTATTTCCTATGTTTCCCTGCTCCAATGAATCAGCATATAAGGGTTGCAATTACCCTGATTTTACCAAATAACCTAAGTTTTCATGAATTACTTACAAGGTTGGGGGGTTTATATGGCTTTTTACATTGGTGCAATACTAGAAGACTAAAACAAGCACTGTGAGTGACAGAATATACTGAAAATAGTTGTCCCAATACCCTCAAACCAGGATCATTTTTTTCCTCAAAAATCATGCCATTTTTCCAGTGATGGCAAATTGATGCAGATTGATGGTTCGTATTGATTGGGGCATATTTTATGTAAGCAAATTTGAGAGCAGAATACATAGATTCAATCAGGAAAGTGGGGGAATAACATAGAGAGAGAGACAGACTTAGATTAAGGATTTGTTTCTTCTCTTGGATGTCAAATAGTTTCTTTTGCATTGTGCCTCTGTTTCTCTCTAAGGATCTACTCACTTGTTTTAGTACAATTAGCTCATTTTTTCCATCGAATCTATATACTGTTCTTTAACTCAAAAATTCTGCTATTTATCATTTTGTCTTCTTTAACATGTAGGCTCATCATGATCTTTCATGGCTTGTTCTCTGTCCAGGTTCTTCTTTCTCTGTTTCCTTTAATTTCAATTCCTGCTAATTACTGTTTCATTCACTTGGCCTTTTCTAGTTCATCGAGCAAACCTTTTCTAATCAGGTAATTTTACAAGTTGCTGATCAATCCATAGATTAAATAACCTTTAACTATTTACCCAATGAAGTCTAGTCAGTTTTACCCAGAGAACGAGCTGGGTCACAAGAAAGCTTAACAAAGCCTGGGAAATTAGAAACCCCATGGTTGGCATGCCTAGTGATAAGTTGAGAAATTAGGCAGAGAATGGGAAGAAAATATTTGAATGTCGACAGATTCTTAAAAAGTTTGTGAGATCTCGTGTAAGTCAGATGTGTCTACAAGAATGGAGTCTAAAAATCTGAATATCCAAAATGTTGTATTGCAATCAGATATAAATGTTAAAAGAAGATAGAGAAGACAGGGTCTAATTAAAAAATGAATAAATGTCTTTTCTATGTTTTTGAATATTCTTTCTAGATATATACTTATATGTGCATATATATATATATAAGTACATATCTAGAAAAAAATATACATATATATTAGTCCATTTGACACTGCTGAAAAAGACATACATGAGATATACATATATGTTAGTCCCTTTTGACACTGCTGAAAAAGACATATATGAGACTGGGAAAAAAAAGAGGTTTAATGAACTTATGGTTCCATGTGACTGGGGAGGCCTCACAATCATGGCAGAAGGCAAGGTGGAGTAAAGTCAAATCTGATGGTAAAAAGCTAAAAGAGAGCTTGCTTAGGGAAACTCCCATTTTTAAAACATCAGATCTCGTGAGACTTATTCACTTTCACAAGAACAACATGGGAAAGATCCACCCATGATTCAATTATCTCCTACCAAGCCCCTCCCACAACACATGGGAATTATGGGAATACAATTCAAGATAAGATTTGGGTGGGGACACAGAACCAAACCATATCATTCCACCCAAGGACCCTCTCAAATCTCATGTCTTTACATTTCAAAACCAATTATTCCTTCTCAACAGTCCCCCAAAGTCTTAATTCACTTCAGCATTATCTCAAAAGTCAACAATCTAAAGTCTCATCTGAGACAAGGAAAGTCCCTTCTGGCTATGTGCCTGTAAAATCAAAAGCAAGTTAGTTACTTCCTAGATACAATGGGTGTACAGGTATTGGGTAAATAGACCCATTCCAAATGAGAGAGATTAGCCAAAACAAAGGGGCTACAGGCCCCATGCAAGTCCAAAATCCAGCAGGGACATTAAACCTTAAAGCTCCAAAATGATTTCCTTTGACACCATGTCTCACATCCAGGTCATGCTGATGCAAGAGGTGGGTTCCCATGGTCTTGGGCAGCTCTACCCCTACAGCTTTTCAGGGGATAGCCTCCCTCCCAGCTGGTTTCACTGGTTGGTGTTGAGTATCTGTGGCCTTTCCAGATGCAGAGTGCAAGCTGCCAGTGGGTCTACCATTGTGGGGTTTGGAGGACAATGGCTTCCTTCTCAGAGCTCCACTAGGAGGTGCTCCAGTAGGGACTCTGTGTGGGGGCTCCAAACATACATTTCCCTTATACACTGTCCTAGAACAGGTTCTCCATGACAGCCCTGCCCCTGCAGCAAACTTCTGCCTGAACATCCAGGTGTTTCCAAACATCCTCTGAAATCTAGGCAGAGGTTCCCAAACTCCAATTCTTAACTTTGGTGCACCTGCAGGCTCAACACCACATGACACTTCCAGGGACTGGGGCTTCCACCCTCTAAAGCAACAGCTGGAGCTATACTTTGGCCCCTTGTAGTCATGGCTAGAGTGTCTGGGACATAGGCACCAAGTCCCTACATGGCAAACAGCACTGGGACCCTAGGCCCATCCCCTGAAACCATTTTTCTTCCTAAACCTCTGGGCCTGTGATGGCAGGGGCTGCTGGAAAAGTCTCTGACATGCCCTGAAGACATTTTCTCCATTGTCTTGGGTATTAACATTCAGCTCTTTATTACTTATGCAGATTTGTACAGCTGGCTTGAATTTCTTCTCAGCAAATGAGACTTTCTTTTCTAGTGCATTGTCAGGCTGTGAATTTTCCAAACTTTTATGCTCTGTTTCCCTTTTAAAACTGAATGCCTTTAACAGCAACCAAGTCACTTCTTAAATGCTTTGCTGCTTAGAAATTTCTTTCACCAGATACCCTAAATCATCTCTCTCAAGTTCAACGTTCCACAAATCTCTAGGGCAGGGGAAAAATGCCACCAGTCTCTTTGCTAAAACACAGCAAGAGTGACCTTTGCTCCAGTTCTCAACAAGTTCCCCATCTCCATCTGAGATCACCTCAGACTGTATTTCATTGACCATATCATCAGCATTTGGGTAAAAGTCATTCAATAAATCTCTAGTGAGTTCCAAATTTTCCCACATTTTCCTGTCTTCTTCTGTGCCCTCTAAACTGTTCAACCTTGCCCTCTTACCCAGTTCCACAGTTGCTTCCACATTTTTGGATATTTTTTCAGCAATGCCCCACTCTATTGGTACCAATTTACTTTATTAGTCCATTTTTATGCTGCTGATAAAGACATACCCGAGACTGGGAAGAAAAAGAGATTTAATAGACTTACAGTTCCACATGGCTGGGAGGCCTCATAGTCAAGGCAGAAGGCAAAGAGGAGCAAGTCAAGTTTTACATGAATGGCAGCAGGCAGAAAGAGCCTGTTCAGGGAAATTTCTATTTTTAAAACTATCAGATCCCACTGTCACAAGAACAGCATGGTAAAGACCCACTTCCATGATTCAATGATCTCCCACCAGGTCCCTGCCACAACACATGGAAATTAAGGAAGTACAATTCAAGATCAGATTTGGGTGGGGACACAGAGCCAAACCCTATCTATCTATCTATCTATCTATCTATCTATCTATCTATCTTTGAAAATACTTGGAAATATGTGAACATAATATATTATCAGAAAGCAAATTGTATGGTTTTTAACATTATGAGATAACTTCTTCCTGACATATTTAGAATTAAGATTAACTGACTACAGATTGCCCTTCACGTAGTCCATATATCTTCATGGCTAGGTCAAGTGAATCTTTAATTTGTTTGAAACTACTTAATACTGAGTAGCTGCCTGCCACAGCCATTAAATTCATCTTTATATGTGAAGTTATTAACTTGTGTCATACTTGCATTCTCTCATTTCTTTTATCTGGTACTTTTCCTCCATTTTATTTGCCTATCAAAGAATTTCTGTCTTTAAATACTGTCATCTGAGCTAGGCTAGTGCAGAAAATAGATTGATGTATTCTGAATATCTTCCTATGACTATGTATCTTTTCCTAATTTTGTATCTATCATGATTTAGAAACACACCTTCAATTATGCCATATTTATTAGTTGACTAATAGTATTATATGATCTCTCAGCTTAGACAAGGCCATACTTACTAGCATCTCTTTCGTTATGTTTTTGTGATAAAAAGCTGGCCATGACAGAATGAATGCAATTAGAACATAGGCACTATGTTTTAAATTTCCTATTTCTATTGAAAGTATATCTGGTGTACATTGCTTTGCATTGACAATTTCAAAGCACCATTTAATGTTAAAACTATTTTATTTTATATTAAAAATTGACTTTACTGAAACAGAAAAAGGGCTGGCAATAGACCTGTTGTAAAAACACAGAGAAATGGGTAAGAGACTTTCTTTGTAAATGCAAGAGGCTTACAAAGGACCTCAGCATAGATTGCAGCCAAGTGGGAGCCAGGTAATTGGTCACTACCATGAACAATGGTTAGTTCAATATATTTTTTAGGTTTTGCTATAGACCGAGTTGTGTGTTCAATATATTCATGTGTTGAAGCTCCAACCCCCAGTGTGATGCTATTTGAAGATGGGGCTTTGGGGAGGTGTTAAAGTCAGTTTGGGCTGCTATAACAAAGTATAATAGCCTGGATGCCTTACAAACAAGAGAGTTTATTACTCACAATTCCAGAGGTTGAAAGTCTGATGTCAGGATGCCAGCATGGCCAGGTGCTGGTGAGGGCCTTTTCCTTGATTACGAACTGCTGACTTCTTGTCATATCCTCATATGGCAAAAAATAGCCAGCTAGCTCTTTGGTCTCTTCCCATAAGGGCACTATGCCCATTTGGGAAGGCTTAACTTCCAAAAGGGTTTTACTTCTCAAATAACTCACCTCCAAATACCATCAAACTGAAGTTTAGGCTTCAACATATGAATTTGGGGGAACCAAAAACATTCAGTCCAGAACAGGCAGTAATTACATCATGAGGGTAGAACTTTCATGATGAGTTTAGTACCTTTATAAGAAGAGACATGAGATCTCCCTTCCTTCCCCTCTCTTGCTTTGCCATGTGAGAATATAGCGAGAAAGTGTTACTTTACAAGCCAGGAAAAGGGTCCTCACCAGAACCCAATCATGCTAACACCGTGATTTCCAACTTTCCAGTCTCTAGCACTGTGTGAAATAAATGTCTGTTGTTTAAGCAACCCAGTCTATGGTGTCTTGTTACAGCAGCCTGAGCTGACTAAGACAGATCTATTTTATTTTTCTCTCTTCACCAAAGGAACGCTTGTGTGTTCCATGTTGGTCCAGAAGGCCCATCTGCCCTCAGTTATGGGGCATTACCTTCTGTGATCTAAGAAGTCATACATGGGCCTGGGTTGATCTAAACAGAAATGGATTAGGAAAGGTTCATGGAAAACTGTCTATCCAAAATAATAAGTCCTTAATCAATGAAAAGCAGCTATTAATGAAACTTGTGGCATCTCTGGGAAATTGGATGGTTTATGGTTATTTATTAGAGGCAAAAACGCGCCCCAAATTTAAAATTATAACATTGAAATGAATACCACTCCTTTAATTTAAGAGTACTTGAATCTGCAAATATTCTGCATGTTCTACAATAAAAAACAGATTAAAAGATAAAATGCAAAGCTTAGAAAAACTCACAGGCACTGAATCCTTAGAGAATTATGCATGACTGTAAATGCCAACTTCAATATTAGAAGAGTTTTTCAAAACAGCAATGTTATAGTTCTCCTTCCTTTTACATCATACCCATGAACCATTTCATAGAAAAAGCTTCAGCTACACAGGGTCTCAAAAGAAGGGAAAGTCAGTCCACGATTCACATGTCTGTCAGTCCACAATCCACAAATCCACAGTCCAAACCCCACATGAAAGGGATCCAAACAGAAATGTGTGATCAAGTCCCTCTATGTGGCATAAATGCACTCAGTAAGGAGGTTTGAGTTCAAGTCACTAGATTCAGAATATTAGTCACTTTTTTTTTTTTTTTTTTTGCCTCCAAGAGAGTAGCAATAGTGAATCTTCCAAACTTGAAGAAATTTCCTTTCGAGAGCAAATCGCACAAGAATATAAATGTGTGGTTTCAGCAGCTTCACCTGTGAGGTAGAGGTTATAAATACTCTATTTCTATTTCTTACAGGGTTATTGGGAGAATTCAAAGAAATCTGTTAAGTGCTTTTCACAAAAAGATGCCTGTGTGTAAGTGCTAAATTCATCATAAGTAATGAACAATAAATAAAATTGAAATACTTCCCCAAACACCTCCTAAAATTTTATCTGACAGATTTATTCAGGTTACTGAAAACAATTCTTATTTGTAAAAGATGACACTGCACATCCTTGTGGTCAAAAAAGTAAAGAGACTGGCTCTTTGCCTTCCCAAAGTCTAGACTTTAATATAACTTTTTGTCAAATAGAGAGATGTGGGAGCACTTCTAAGTCAAAAAATAAAAATATAAAAATGAAGAAGAGGAGGGGGAGGAAGAGAAAATAATCAGAGTCTGAAAACAACATGGCCAAGATTTAAATTTGATCTTTATGGCAATACTCTGCCTTTGACATTGGTGGTGATTCATTATCTGCTGTTAGTGAATCAGCAATAGAAATGTTACAAGGGTAACACAGGTCTAGAAAATCTGAGACAAGAAATCTGAGGCAACAGCAAAAAGTTAGAACACTCAAGCAGGGGAAAAGCTTGTTTTAAAGAAACTGTGCTTCTCTAAAATATGTATATTATATTACATAAACTTTATACACAAATAAATAGATGCTGATGAGAAAGGATATCAAATTCCAGGGTACTTTTACAACTTATCAATATATCCAAGCATAAGAAGTCTATCACTAGAAGACTGTCAACTATCGAGCTCATATACAAGTAATTAAAAAAAAACTTACAGCCACTGACCTAAAAGCTTACACCAGGAAAAAAAAAAAATTAAAGATTATTTCCAAGACTTTTGTAGTAAAACATTCTACATCTACTGGAATTGACAGCGTCCATTCTCTCCTTTCACACTGGACTTAGACTCTGATCTCTTCAATTATTTTAGTGGGACTTTTCAAGTCTTCCAACATTTTATAGCAAACAGAAGGCCAAAAACATAACTGATGTCTCCCTATCTGTTGCTTTAATAAATGGCCTTTGCAAAAATGACCGGTGTACAAACAGCAAAAGAGACCTTCCTCATCATACCATATACCTCATGCCACTAGAGAAAAGAGCTTTGTTTTCATAAGGATTTTCTGGGTCCTGTGACATATTCTTCCTTTGTCTTAGAGGTATTTTGTGCATCTGGACAAAAGATTCTTCAACTGAAATGGAAAAGGAAACTCTACAAATTTGTAGAGGTTTATATCTTTATAGGCATATTATACATATTTGAAAATAATCAATGAAAATAAGTGTTTCTCAAACTTTTATATATTTATATGCATATTTTTCCATATTTAATTTTATTTTGAACACAATACTATGACTCTTGATAATGATGCATGCTTTGCAATGTCATAACATTTCCAAATTACAAGTTAGAAAAAGAAGTAATGTACTTTCCAATCCTTAAGTCAGACTGGAGTTAACAATTCTGAAAGACTTTCTTTGAATGATAAAGGTATTTTAGAGAAATTAAAAAAAAAAAGTTCCAAATAGATTATTTTAGGAAATAAAAGCAGATAATCATGGTCAAGTGGGAAAGAAGCATTCTCATTATTTCAGACAAATGAGAATACCTTTGTATGCAACTTTTATAAAACGTAGTATCATACATGACTAGAAAATAAAAATAGATACACTATAGATACAGCATTTAATTTTGCTACTATTTTATACTGTCCTTGAAAATTACAATGGTCCATTGAAGTAAATTCATCAATTTTCTGTGGAAGCATTAATTAAGAGAAAATTTATCACGACATAGAAACAGAAATATTTTTGTTGAATATCTTATTATTTAAATTTTATTTTTTATGGGTAGACAGCTCTGAAAACAGAGCAATCTATATTGAAAGCTCAATAAACATCTATAGAATGAAAGAATGAATGATTCAATAGCTACAGCTACAGGATATGTATCTTAACCTGGAGGGTAAGTTTTCACTTTTTAGTTACCGTGGGGCCCACTGTAGTACTTGACTGTAATATTTGACTGGATATAATAAGAGAAATAGCTTATACTCCCAAGTCAGTCTTCATTCCTGTTCAATAAATAGCCACATCCTAAATTACTACACCCAATCATCATGAGCACTAAAAATGAATTGTTGAATCCTCAATATCCAGAACAGTTTCAAGGTCTGTGGAATTTTGGAGAAGTGGAAAACATACCACTTACATTAATGCCTGTGACACATGTATTAAGGAAACAATTTTCACATAATGTGAAAAGATCAGGACTTCTTTAAACCTTTCTATGACAAAGGAATTAAATAACCATCTCTTAGTTATATTTATTCAGGACTAAAAGGGAGGCATCTCTCATTCAGAAGAAGACTGTTTTAAGTGCTGGACATCAATCAGAACTGTTATGATTTTTGTTCAGAACAGTATTTTCCAAGTAGATGATGTATGTAGGCTATTTCTGGGGAGCTACAGTTTGCTTACCAGCACCTAGAAACAACACAAGAAAGGGAAACCGTGTAATTCTTAGACAGAGGATTTGAATGTCTTAGGCTACCTAAATGATGTCTCAAAAAGGCGCCAAAACAGCCTTCGTTAATCAATACATTATTCAGTCGAACTAATTAACCATGGCCTTTTAGTTAAATGAAGCTGGTAATAAACCAAACAACATAATTATACCAAATCATAGTCACACTTCAAAGGAATAATCAGGACTCTCTCCTTCAAAACATAAATACAAATATATATGTATGTATGCACGCATATGTGAATGCATGCAAATATGTGCATACTGTATGTATATTAATGTGAATGTAAATGTATGCAGAATATGTAGTCATGTACATATGTCTATGCACACATCCCCCACATACACAGAAGTATCAGCTCTCATCTTGTTCTTGACTCTGAGAGATCGTAATATCAATTAAAAACAAACTTCAAAATCCCACATTCCTTAAGTTGTAGATTTATATCCAAATTAGACTAACAAACTACACCCTGTCCATGCACCATCTCATTTTAAACGTTTTCACTCTGCATTCTTTCTGGATATGATTACACACAGGCAGCAAATACTCCCATTTTGTATTACTATACAGATCTCTATATTTTCATTGTCTTTGTTATGTAGCAATAGGTGGTAACTATCTCAAGTAGGCAGATGACTCACTGGAAGCAAATGTTCTAACTAACTCTCAATAGGGAAGAATGTCTCAATGGAACATACAGAATAAAGCAGGATTGAGTTCAATTATTCCAATGCAAGTTGCCAAAATAAACAAATCAAGAAAATGAAGTTAACTTTACATCTTCAAACTGCCACAAACGGAGATTTTAAGTCTCTTTATCAGTGACTATCAAGGCCTTAAGTGGGATTAAATCACAGAAAGATGCTTAATGGAATTCTTGCAATGTCTCTCTACAATAGTAGTGTCTTATATAAATACTAGAACAAAAACAGAGTCCAGGAAGGTTGAGGAAAAGATACCCAATGTTAGAAACCCTAGGTACCCTAGATTTGATTGCCTTTCCCTTATTCTGGGACTCTGCTTTAGAACTCTCCCCCTCTTCCCTGCATCATCAATTATTTTCATATTCACTGGATCTTTCCATTAGCATACAAACACGCCATATTTCTCCTTCCAAAAAGAAACAAAACAAAACAAAAAAACCTCATTTTTGTCTCCGTCTTCAGTTACAGCTTCATTGGTCTCTTTCTCTTTTTTTTTTTTTTTTGAGATGGAGTCTCATACTGTCTCCCAGGCTGGAGTGCAGTGGTGCAATCTCCACTCACTGCAACCTCCATCTCCCGGGTTCAAATGAGTCTCCTGCCTCAGCCTCCCAAGTAGCTGGAATTACAGGTGCCCACCATCATGCCCAGCTATTTTTTTTTTTTTTTTTTGGTATTCTTAGTAGAGACAGGGTTTCACCATGTTGGCCAGGCTGGTCTTGAACTCCTGACCTCGTGATCTATCCACCTTGGGGTCTCTTTCTCTTTAGAGTCAAATTTCTCAAAATTGTCTCACTCACTGTCTCCAGTTCTGTTCTTTCTAATATCATCTGAACTTACAGTATGAATTAGGGTTTCACAAGTGTTCTTGTCCTTGTCTCCAATGATGCCACATGGCCAAATGATCGACACTTGGTCCATGTTCCACAAGACTTGGCAGCCAGAGACGCATTGATTCTCTGCTATGCAACACGTTCTTCATCTGGCTTTCAGTATTCCTTACTTATGTGGCCTCTTCCCACTTCAGTGGCCTCTCTTAATCAGTCTTTTCTGCTGGTTCTACCTTATGAACTTGGGAGTGACCAGAGTTCTGTTCTGGGTGATCTCACCTGACTGCCAGGCCTGGGTGTATGGTCTTATTTCCTTTGCCTATAAATAGGTTTCCCTTAGGTGTTTACTTGCCTCATTCCCTTTCCTCTTTTGGAGTTTTCCAAAAATCTCTCCTTCTCCATTAGGCATTTTCTGACTACTCTATTTTAAATTGCATCCAACCTATCAATGCTCCCAACTCTATATTGTTTTACTTTTCTTTAGCACTAATTATCACATGACACACTCTCTATTATTTGTATCTTTATGTGAACTTATTTATTTATGTATTTAATTTGGTTAGTTCTTCAGCCAGTGATTGAATTCATTTTAGTTAGTTCATTTATTTTTCCCAAACCTCAGTGTAATCTCTGTGAGGGCAATAACATTTCTTTCCTTTTCTTGACTGATGTTTCTTGGTAAGAAATTCACCCCTGAACATCCAGTTGTCTTTGCTTGTTCCTATTACATCATAACGCAGATTTTCTAACAGGTTTACTC
Source organism: Theropithecus gelada (assembly GCF_003255815.1). Lineage (NCBI taxonomy): Eukaryota > Metazoa > Chordata > Mammalia > Primates > Cercopithecidae > Theropithecus > Theropithecus gelada. The sequence goes on along the minus strand of NC_037671.1, from coordinate 148,784,874 downwards.
CAAATTCCTGAATTCACATTATCTATCACCAGCTGCCTATCCAGATCATCCTTTATGGGACAGGTAGAAGGTGAAAATATTTAATGCTAATCTAGAAGGCAAGGTCTAGTCTTCCTTCCAGACTTATCAGAGTGAAAAAAGAACAAATGCTGCCCAATATGATATTAATTTCTCAATGAAAAGCAATTTTGTGATAGAAAGATAATATCGAACAGACAAGTAACCTCAGTTGATCAGTGCAAACTACAGCGAATACTCATTCTTCCTAACTCTGAAAATCTGATGAATTTAATATAAGTATAGTGGCATTTTTATAATACATCTTTTTCAAAACAAATTCTTCCTCATGCATGCTTTATCAGAACAGAGCAAGGATAAGGTTGGAAGCATGATTTCAGATGGTTATGGCCTCTATATGTATGGAATTGGGGTTCATGAAATTCTGAGATCCAACTTTAGCATCATTTCTGGCCTTTTATTCTAGTCTGTTTTGCTGGGTAACAACTCTTACTGGTAACATTCTACCTTAATTGTCGTTTTATTTCAAAGCTAATTTTCTCCCCAGGAAAAGTTTCTCATCTTAGCACTTTGTTGGATTCACACCAAGTTATAATTTCTTGAAGAAAATTTGTGTTAACTGCTTTAGTTTCTCAATGTTTAAGATTCTTTCTTTTATATAGTGCAGCCAGATTTTGAATCTAAATACGTCAAGAGTTTGGCTTAAAATTATTTCTCTTGAAATTTCATTCATTCAACTAAATAAATATTTAAGGAGCTCCTAGTATACCCCAGGAATTATTCTAGGCCTCTTTAAATAAAACTAAAGGTTCCCACCCTCATGGGACTTACATTCAGCTGAGAGAGATAGACAATTAACAAATAAACAAACACATATATTAGTATAATTTATGTATAATTTGGGGCAAAATTGTTAGAAAGCAATTTATCAATACATATGAAGAGGTTTAAATGTTCTCATATTCTTAGGTGATATAATGGCATCCTATAAATTTCTTCTAAGAAAAAAATTTAATATGTACACAAAGATATGCAATATATATACATATATATGTTTATTCATCACAATACCATTTATCTTAGTACAATTTTATAAATAACTTAAATGGCTCCCAAAAGAGTAACAAAAAAGGAGAGTGCATACATAAATAAGATGTTATAGTAGTGTATTAGTCTGTTCTCACATTGCTATAAAGACCAGGTAATTCATAAACAAAGGAGGTTTAATTGATTCACAGTTTGGCATGGCTGGGGAGGCCTCAAGAAATGAACAATCATGGTGGAAGGCGAAGCAGGCACCTTCTTCACAAGGTGCCAGGAGAGAGAGTGAGAAAGAGAAGAGCCCTTTAAAATACCATCAGTTTCTGTGAGAACTCACTATTATGAGAATAGCATAAGGAAAGTTACCCCCATGATCTAATCACCTCCCTCCACATCTCTCCCTCAATATCTGGGGATTACAGTTCAAGATGAGATTTGGGTGGGGACACAAAGCCTAATCATATCAAGCAGAAAGCCATTAAATTTCATGCTTTATATTTAAGGTCATGAAAAGATGCTTCATGGAAAGAAACAATGCTAAATGAAACAAAGAATAGCATATAGTATTTTTTGCATTCCTTTATCTTTCGTATCTAAATTTGTTCTTTATTTCCTAGCATTTTGTTAAGATTTTTAATTTGTTAGTATATCTCTTATCTTTCCACTTAGATTATAAATAAGGATATAGGAATAAATAGGAATATACTGGCCCTCAACCATTTTGCTGATGTTGTTCTAAAATATCAAAATCTACTCTACTTGAGAGCCAACCTTTAGGACTCAGGAAATACATCCTTCCTATAGGTTCTCATAATAGTTAATCATAGCAAGATTAACATAGTATTTCATATGAATTTTTAAAATTTATCTGTTGCTTATATCTTCTATACTTAACAGATTCTTGAATCATAACTCATATTCAATAAGTGTTGGCCAGGTGTGGTGGCTCATGCTTGTAATCCCAGCCCTTTGGGAGGCTTAGGCAGGGGCATCATTTGATGTCAGGAGTCCGAGACCATCCTGGCCAACATGGTGAAACCCCGTCTCTACTAAAAATACAAAAATTAGCCAGATGTGATGGCACACACCTGTAGTCCCAGATGCTCAGGAAGCTGAGGCAGGAGAATCTCTTGAACCTGGGAGGCGGAGGTTGCAGTGAGCCGAGATCACATCTCTGCACTCCAGCCTGGGAGACAGAGAGAGACTCTATCTCAGGGAAAAAGTAAAAATAAAAAATTGAAATAAAAATAAAAATAAAGTGTTTGCTCAATGAGTTAATAAATAAATTGTCCTAATACAATTTTTTAAACTTGAAAGAGACTTCTAGAAAAGGATCAGTTTGCATACTTCATATGGTTTGGTTCTGTGTCCCCACCCAAATGTCACTTCAAATTATAATCCTCTTGAGGGAGCGACCTGTTATTCCCACGTATTGAGGGAGGGAGGTGATTGGATCATGGAGGTGGTCTCCCCAATGTGGTTCTTATGATAGTGAGTTCTCGTGAGAAATGATGGTTTTTATAAGCGTTTGGAAGTTCCTTCTTTGCTATTCTCTCTCCTGCTGCCTTGTGAAGAAGGTGCCTTGCTTCTTCTTCACCTTCAGCCATGATTGTAAGTTTCCTGAGGCCTCCCCAGCCATGTGGAACCGTGAGTCAATTAAACCTCTTTCCTTTATAAATTGCCCAGTCTTGGGTATTTCTTTATAGCAGTGTGAAAATGAACTAATACAATACTCAATTTATAGCTGTCACCAGGAGTTACACTTGGTCTACTAGTACCTTATATTTAAAAAGTAGGTCAGACTAGATGATTTTTTACAGAGCACACTAAATCTATCTACAACATATTATAATTGATTAGAATTATGTCAGAACAAATCAACTCTCTAAAAAACAATGAGTAAACTCACTGAAAATAAGTATCAGCCAATGTGATTTTTAAAATATTATTGTTTCGCTATTAGTAGTTGGTAGACTGATTTCCCCTTGTTTAATAAATTATTTTGTTGTTTTATAGATGCAGCTTGGAACAGGGCATGGAAATGAATGTTCATGAAATAGGTGTCCTATTAAGAATCAAGAAAAGTTTTTCATTACTTTTTCCAAAACAGGATGTTGAAATGTCATTTATTTGAGAATAAATTCATGATGAAACTCATTTGTTTCATCATCTTTATCAGTCATGTGAGAATAAACTCAAATGAAATTGAAAATACACAAAGGTTTTAATTTACAGATTACTTTTATTTTTTATTTGCATTAAAAATACTCCACACACCCACCAAAACAAGTTCCATGCTCTATTCCATTTATCTTTTAAGCTCTAATTATATTTAAATTACTCTTCAACTCTTACTACATTAACATAATTGTGTGTCAACTAGCAAGATGTACTTATTGAATGAGGTATTTTTAGAACATTCTGCAAGTCAATAATGCCTTTTCCATTTTTTTTTAAACATACACTTTGCCATACTGCCTTTTACTAGATGAATTCTTCTTTTTCCTTTTGTTCCTCTGGAAATGTAGCTTTCAGAAGTTTCAACCAAGTTATTCTCTATTCTTACTCCATAGGACCACATACAAACTGCCAATAGTGTTACTGCTATTATATGAAGCGCAACTGATTTAGTTTTAGGTCTGTCTTAGAAACTATTGACAAGAAGAACATCTTAGTGCATATTTGAGCTTTGTGTGTGTGTATGTGTATATATATACACCTACATACATATACACACACATATATACACATACATATACACACATATATATACATATATATTTGTGTGTGTTTATGTGTGTGTGTATATACATACATACACAGCAGAATTTTTGCCAAGATGCAACACTGCTTTGTAATATGTGACACAATGGAAGACTAAATTCAGTAGAACCATTTATTCACACAGTTGAAAATGTCAGTTGGAATTCCAGGATGAGAAAGTGGTCTGATTAGTCAGGCTTTCACACTATCAAATGTTTAAAATACCTTTAGGTAAACAAATCAACAAAATAAAAGTAGAAATAAAGAAACGTGCTTTGTATCAATGACATAAAATGCAATCATTTTCCATCCTACAGATGGTTTTTAGCATAATTTATTTCCAAATCTCATCAAAACACACCCTGGAAGACTTTTTTTCTCTACCATGTATTAAAAGACATTACCTTAAAATTTAAAGTTGATTTAACCATGTAGATGTGCTTTAAAATTAACTATATTATCAAAATTTTATTTTTATTTGCAAAATACTAATTTCTCTCAAGTAAATATTTAATCCTGATTTCGAACCACATGTAATATCACAATTGATATGAAAAGCAATACTTTCCTACCTCACTCTTCCCCCTCTCCCAGTCCTCTCCCAGGATGCTTTCGTAGGCCACCACTTTGAAGTACTGAGTTGTTTCTCCCACTTATTTAACTTCAAAATTATATACAATATGTTTATACTTTCTGATATTAATTTTAGCATCGCCAATATTTTCTATTTTGCCATCCTCTCACCATTTTCCCAGTAGGGCTACATGGCAAACTTTGGTCCCATATTAACATCTGTTGTACACATTTTATATTTATTATTAAAAATTTCTTGTTGTCAGGCAACATGGTGTAATATACAGTCAATTTTTGTTATTTATAATAATTATGTTCTACACATTGGCTGCAAACATTGAATTATCCATAGGAACCATTGCTTTATTATTGAATTATCCAATAATGAACCATTGCTTTGAAGTGAAATATAGGGTTAGGTTTCTGCGAGCCTCTGATCACAACCTATTTGTCAATATAGTTATGTATTTGCCAATAAATACAAAATCCCTTATTTAATATATATTATTGAATTATTAACATTCAAGTCATGGCCAAGCGGTGCTATAACACATACCTGAAGGAAACTTAGTAAGTGCCTGCATTTTCTCCATGAGGCTTACCACAGCCTTCTTGCACAGAGAAACTACACGCTACATTTGCAGGCCATTTAAAACAGTGAAATTATAATGAAAATGTACAAAAATGTGACACTAAACAGACAGCAAAGAGACACTTGTATATAGTTTGAGAACAGAAAGAAGGCAGAGTGTTGCTTGGCTTGATCTCAGCTGGGCATGTGCGTGTTGAGTATCTCAAATTTTTGGCTGCTTTTCGCATGCCTATGAATGCCTGCAAAAGTGCCATGAATATTGACTGGGGGATTATAAATACATTTTGGTGTTCATTTTAGGCAAATTTACAAGTACACAATTAGCAAATAATAGAAATCGACTGTAATTTGACTGCAGCTATAATTCCTCTTGGGCAACTTTTCTCTACCTAGAGTGAACTGCATTTTTCCTTTGGTTTGCAAACCTTAATTTTTTGAAATCCTCACACATATTTCTAAATACTCCCATTCTCCCATACTCATGCTCCTATTTAGACTGAGTGTGTGGTGTGTGGACTATTTTTTTTTTTTTTTTTTTGAGATAGAGTTTTGCTCTGTCAGACAGGCTGGAGTGCAGCGGCACGATCTTGGCTCACTGCAACCTCTGCCTCCTGGGTTCAAGTGATTCTCCCGCCTCAGCCTCCCAAGTAGCTGGGATTACAGGCATCTGTCACCAGGCCCGGCTAATTTTTGTATTTTTAGTAGAGACGGGGGTTTCACCATGTTGGCCAGGCTGGTTTCGAACTCCTGACCTCAGGTGATCCACCCACTTCAGCCTCCCAAAGTGCTGGAATTACAGGCGTGAGCCACCGCATCTGGCCGGGACTATCTTTAAAAGTCTTCTAGAGGTGTTCATTCCTCTAGTTTCTGGATCTCATACATTCTTAGCTGATTTTGTGGGGAAGATCCTCTGATGGATTCCTAAGAAAGAACACTTTGCAGGAAAACATGTTCAGACTTTACATATGTGAGGGTGCCTTTATCACACTCTTACTCTTATGACAGGTATGAAATTTTAGATTGAGAATAATTTTTCTTTAGAAGTTTAAAAGTGAAAAAAAATTGACTTCTAGCAGTTAGTTGAGAAACAAATGGTATTCTTATTCCAATCGCATTTAGTTTTGTTTTTAATTTTGTTCCAGCTTTTCCCTATGGGCATTTTTAATATTCAGTGGCTCTAAAGTTTCCACATAATATACCATGTTATTTTATTATAGCACATGAGGATTGGGCCCATCATATTGGAGAGTCTTTTTCAAATCTGTCAACCTTTTTGTATTATTTGTGTTAAAATCACTTTTCTTTGTTCTATTTGATTGTTACAAAAATCTTATAAGTGAGATGTTGAATCACTTAAATGATTTTCTATTTTTAAAACCTTTTTCTCCTATTTTTCACCCAGTTTGACTACATTTCCTGAGAGATTTATTTTGGTTTATTTTTCAAGTGCTCTATTGATTAAAAAAAAAAATACATGGCCAAATATTTGAGTTCTAAAATGCTCCTTTCTTCGCAATTAAAAGCATTGATTGTTTGTGTTCCATGATTATTGTTTTTTTAATATCATTATGTATTGTCATGAAAATATTTCCATAGATCTGTTCCCTCAGTTGTGACTTATTTCTCTTTTCTGTGAGTTTGTTTCTTCTATGTTTGCTTGGTATTTTTGTTTCTGTCTCATATATTGGCAGCTTTTCTCAAAAGTCATCTCTTTTGATTGACTCCCTATAATACTTATGAGACAAGCTCTAGAAAGCTTAGTGGAGTCTCTGTAATACAGGCAATGGCTTCTTCCTGCAGGAATGGCTGGATAAATGTCTGATTGCTCTGGTGGGGAAAAGATAAGATCATTCTATGAAAAGACTTTCAAATGATTTTTTAAATGTATTCCCCACCCTCAAGCCCATTTGCTGTAGAAATAGACGTGTACAAGGTTTGCTTGTTTGTTTGTTGTTTTGTTTTTTGAGACAGAGCCTCACTCTTGCCCAGGATGGAGTGCAGTGGCATGATCCCGGCTCATGGTAATCTCCACCTCCTGGGTTCAAGTGAGCATGTCTAGCTAATTTTTGTATTTTTAGTAGAGACAGGGTTTCAGCATGGTGGCCAGGTTGTTCTCGAACTCCTGACCTCAAGTGATCTGCCCTCCTTGGCCTCTCAAAGTGCTGGGATTACAGGTGTGAGCCACCACACCCAGCCACAAGTTTTGATCCTTATAAGTTTTCAGAAATTTTGCAAGTTCATTGTTAAACATAGCTATTATTACCAATCTAAGGATACATAATTCCTACCAAATACATTTTATTAAAATGCAAGTATATGGATTCAAGATAAAAAATATATGCTAAACTCATCAATTCTTAATAATTTTACTACTATTTATACTCACAAGATTCTTTACATCTTTCTATCTATGTGGTAGAGAATATTAATGATGGTGTGCTATTTCTTAATCTCTTTTGAAGTCCACATTCAGTAACATACTATTGGTATGTCAAAACTGGTTATGGTGAGAATATTTACAACATGTGAATTGGCAAATGCAACGAATGAGAATTTGATTTGTTGTTTTGTCTATTGTCTAGATTGAAGTATACGATGGAGGAAATGTTAGTAATGAAAATGAAAGTAAAATGTTGGCACATCAGTAGTCATTACATTGTGAATAGTACAACAAATTTAAGAAATATTATTTGACTATTTGAAAGCTATTATCCAATTTAGTTAAAAATGTTCTCACATTATTGTTGAAAATGCCAAGTTTCCATGTAGATATTCCTTGTTTCACTTTTATCTATTCGTTCATTTAAACATATATGTTGGGAATACAGTTGTTCATCATATGAAACCATAGATTGACTACAGACACCAGTATTTTGTAAAAAGCAAGAAAAACATTCTGCGAGAATTAAATCACTATATGGATTTTACAATACAGGTATTGTACATTTTATTATTTATCGTTACTTATTTTATATTTTTATTATTTATAACTTATGTTGATAACAAACTTAAATACACGCATACATTTTTTAGAGAGTGAGTTGTCAAATATTTACCAGTACTGTAGGAACTTAATTTGAAGTTTTCTCCCTCTGATAATCTGTTATAACTGATCTAAACTCTTCCCTTGGTCTATGGGTCTATGTTCACCTCACTCCTCTGCCTTTATTTTTTTATCTATTCTTTTTTATTTATTTTATTTTTTTTCTGGTGGGTATAATGCTAATGTTAGGGTTCTTATTTATTTAGTATAATTTTAGTGCAGTTTTGAGAGCACAAACATAAATAAAACTGTTTGTTTGCAGCTATATTTTACTAAGAGTCCTGGAACCAATTTAATTTTAACACAGCTCATTTATTTAGCTATTTGACAGATATTTATGAATTCCCAATGCAGATTTGTAAAACACAGAATCTGTCCTCAATAAATTCAAACTAGAGAAAGGATGAAGATATGTAAATTACTATGATACAAGGTAAAAAACTGATACATGGTATAAAATATACAAATACTGTGTCATAAGAAACTCAGAGAATGTAACTTTTATCAGCTGGGGGGATCATTAAACATCTCCTGAGGGCTATTCGAATGTAAAACCTGGATTTGAAAAGATAGGTAGGACTTAGATACAGAGAGACAAGACCTACAGGTAGAAGACATTATTGCTTGAAACTAAGTAAAAGCAAAGAAATATGCAAGTATATCTAATGAAACAAACATTCAATAGTTCAATTTACATCATGAGTGTTTTTACAGGAGAGCTATTAATAAACTGATTTTTGTGCTCTTCTTTCCTTGGTCATACATGAATGTTATTCGTGGGTTCTTTAAGTTGCATTATTTTGAGTCTAATAACTAAATCACATGAATACTCAACAAAATAATCAATCAAAATATTAAAAATAACATTAAGTAATGCAAAGATAATTTTGCTATATGGACCAATGCCTCTCTTTACATAAAAATGAGACTTAGTAGAACAACTAATGCTAAAATTAGAATAAAAATTCATACTACATCCTTTCAAAAATGTGGAAATTTGAAGTTTAATAATATGACAAAGTTTTCTGATTTAGAATTGTGGAAATCTATAGCAATGACTATGAAAGTGTATGAATATCTCCTTACTGATCCTGTCCTTGTTTCATTGATACTGAGCAGGTCCATACAGGGCCTCACTGGGCTGCTGTCCTCCTAGTAGCTGCCAGTGGACCAGTTCCTAGGTGAGAATACCATAAACTCTCTAACACTCTATTAACTAATATTATTGAGATCTGTTTCAAGATTGCCCAAATTATTCTAAGCATTGTCTATAATGCCTATTGCTTATTAAGACTTCAGTATCACTACATCTTAAGGCAACCTTTTTTTTGTTTTTAGGAAGATTTAAGTTGCAGCATAAAATAATTTAAAAGAGAGTCATATATTACTTTTAAAACTAAAACAGTAAGAGGAATTAATATAAAACTGTGCTTAAAATAAAACTTCAAATAATGACAAAGTGATTAGAATTAACGCCATAGGCAAGTTATTACAAATGTCGCTAGAGAACTGTACTAGGTTTAAAGTCATTTGATTTTACATTTACTTCTTAAAAGCAATGTATTCCCATGTTTATTTTTCATACTTTATTAAAAAGAAATAATCATATTCTGTTCTTATTCAATAAACTGTAAATCCCACAAAGCAGGGTTAAACCAATACAAAATATTCCAATAGAAGAAAGCCCATTATGTCAAGCAGTTTTAAGCATGACTAACACTGGTGCTCAAACAATGCCAATCACACAAAGAAAAGTGAATATGTCCAATCATTATTAGGAAATGGTGAAAAGTTTGTATATTTGGCACTATTTAAACAAAGCTCGCAATTTTCAACTTTTAACATTTTCTGTTCAAATAGTTTGTTACTGTATAGTTAGAAAAATCTAAAATCAATTATAGTTTTAAATATTAATATTCATTGACTCTTCTCACTGATTAAGTATCAGATTACATTTCTACATTCAAATCTTAAACTATTTGCTGGTGAATAATACTATTGACAACAGCTATTATACATCACAAAGTCCTTAAAGAAGCCCTTAATAATATAGGTAGGTGGCAAAGAACTCCTAGACATTTCCAAGATCTAACAGATCATACCACCAAACATTTAAATTTAATTAATTTTAAATAATCCCTTCTTCTATCTACTGTCAAACTCAATGTTGTGAAAATAGCAAATAATGGGTGCCCTAAAGTGTCAACCATTTGTACTATCCCAAAACAGAACTATTTAGGGTCAGAAAAACAGCAATTTGGTAGGAGATAGTTTAATGATCTGAATGATAAAGTCTATTTCAGTTATGTAACAACTTCTGAATAGCCGCTATGTTTAAAATCTTTTAAAAAATATATTGCTCATGAGGGAGGTTATTATATCCTAGAAAAATCCAAGAAATTTTATTGGCAGATTTTGGGATTCTTACTAAAGTGGCTCTGTTTCTTTGGAGGATAGACAAGGAAAATTTAATAAGTATTTATCAGCTCACAATACATACATTGTTCCAATCATTTTTACCAATGTCACTTTCTGGTCATATTCTACATGATATTCCCCATGAAAAATTGAAAGTCTTTCTTCTAAAATCTGGAATAAAACAAGAACGCCCACTTTCAACACTTTTATTTGACATAATACTGGACATCCTTGCCAGGGCAATTAGAGAAGATAAGTAAATAAAGGGGATCTAAATTGGAAAGGAAGAAGTCAAATTACGCTTGTTTGCAGATAATATAATCTTATATTTAGAAAAACGTAAAGACACCACCAAAAAACTAATTGAACTGATAAGTTCAGTAAAGTTGTAGGATACAATATCGACATTCAAAAATCTGTAGCATTTCTATATGCCAGCAGTGGTCAATCTGAAAAAAAGAAAAATCCAAGAAACTAATCTCATTTACAATAGCTACAAATAAAATATCTAGAAATAAACTTAACCAAAGAAGTAAAAAATGCCTATAATGAAAACTGTTAAATATTGATGAAGGAAATTGAAGAGGACACAAAAGAATGAAAGATATTCCATGTTCATGGGTTAAAAGAAGCAATATTTTTTAAATGTCCATACTACCCAAAGAATCTAAGATTCAGTGCAGTCCCCATCAAAATGCCGATGACATTCTTCACAGAAATAGAAAAAAATATATACGGAACCACAAAAGACCTAGACTAGCCAAAGCCATCCTGAGGAAAAAGAGCAAAACTAGTCAGAATCACATTACCTGACTTCAAACTATACTACATTGCTATAGTAATCAAAACAGCATGGTGCTGGTATAAAAACAGACACATAAACCAATGGAACAGAATAGACAACCCATAAATTACAGTCAACTCATTTTTGACAAAATACCAAGAACATACATTGGGCAAGGGATAGTCTCTTCAGTTCAAATGGTACTAGGAAAACTTGATATCCTTATGCAGAAGAATGAAACTAGACCTCTATCTCCTGCCATATATAAAAATCAAACCAAAATGGATGAAAGACTTAAATGTAAGACCTCAAACTATGAAAAGACTAGAAAAAAACATCAGGGAAACACTTTAGAATGTAAATATTGACAAATATTTATGTAAGACTTCAAAAGTACAGGCAACCAAAGGAAAAATGAACAAATGGGATCACATTAAGTTAAAAAGCTTCTGTACCGCAAAGGAAGCAATCAAAAAAGTGATGAGACAACCCACAGAAGGGGAGAAAATATTTGCAACTACCCATCTGACAAAGTATTAATAACCACAATACATAAGGAGCTCAAACTATTCAATAGGAAAAAACAATCTGATTAAAATAGATACAAGATCTGAATAGACATTTCTCAATATAAGACATACAAATGACCAAAAGGTATATGAAAAAAAATGCTCAACCTCATTCATAACCAGAAAATTAAAAATCAAAACTAAGGTAAATACAATACACCTTAGTTTTGATTGATACAATATATCTGGGATTGTTAAATATAATTATCTATTAACTGGAATTGCTTAAGCCCTTTTACATATATTTATACCAGTATATGAAAAGAACACCTAAAAATTATTTTTCTGGCACACTTGTTAGAAACATGTATTTCATTATTCAGATATGATGCCATCAGTGAGCATCATATGGAAAATCTAACTTTCTACTGAAAAATGTTGGGTTTATATGTTTGATAATACAGCTTAATGTGTGAACAACATTAAGAATATATACTACACTACTAGCTAAATTACACCGAGTACTTAAGACAACCCAGGGGCTATACTAAATCTTGGACCCACACAACTACTCTATGAAGTATTATTATTATTATTCAAATTTTATATATCTAGAAATTGAGCCTGAGATGTTAAATAAATTAGCCAAGATCACATAGCAGCCTACAAACAGAGCCAGAATTTGAATCAAGTCTATTGTAGTCTAGAGCTTGAGTTACTTTTGTCCATGTTGTACTCTCCACAGCTAACACAGGAACAGCCACCAAGATGAAAACCTCAAAATGCTTTTTCTAGTATTTTAACAATAATTTAAGTACATTCTTCAAAAGTAAGTAGCCATACAAATATAATATTCACCAGCCAATAAGACTCCTCCTGTAGAATACAACAGTCTAGAATTCTAGTCTATGTAACACAATTTTTGTAGTATTTAGCAAAATTAATATTTAATTGTTTGCATCTCAAATTTAGCAACATGTAAATTATTTGTACTTTATGTTGCTTAGATTTTTGCCTTTATAGCAAATAAATATTTATTGACTTTACTGAAATCCAAACAAAATAGGGTTTATTTTATGCATTTCACAACAGATAGTCTTTCACTACTGTCTTTTAAAAACAGAAAGATGGTAAATTATTCAGTTTGAAGAAAAAAATCAATGTTTTTAAAGTTCATTTACTCATTCTTTCCTAAAACATTTGTTGAGCAGTTATGTGCCAAGCTCAGTACATGGCAGGAAAAAATAACATTTAAATAAAAAGACCTGCCCAGGAAGTGCAATTGAGAAAATAAACAGAATAAAAGAAATGCTATAGTAAAACTGTAAAAATTATATGGCAACATAGAGAAGGATGTAACTATCTAGTATGGAAAATTGTTTGGAAACATACACTTTATTTATTCTCTCTATTGAACAAACAAGATTTCAAAAGTATCTTTAAAATTAGAAAGAGAATGAGATAAGAGCCCCTTAATAGAGTGTCTTTAATAGATTTGGAATTAAGTTCCTGATTATTATTATCATCATCATTTTTATTTTTGACTCGGGATCTTTCTCTGTTGCTCAAGCTGGAGTGCAGTGGTATGATCATGTTTCATTGTAGCATCACACTACTGGGCTCAAGTGATCCTCCCACCTCAGTCCCCCAAGTAGCTGGGAAAGTAGGTGTGAGTCTTACTGCCTGGCAAAGTTCCTTATTGTGTTGAAACAATATTTGCTTATTCATTTATTCAGAAAACAGTTACTGGACACTGACAGGTTATATGCATATTATATAATATACAATTATATACATAATTTAATGTATTTAGCTTAGCTGAAAATGTGTTTCTTGACCACATATAGTTGATCAATCCATTGTTAGTCCAAAATTCACAATGTCTTCAATGGAGAAAGGAGATATTAGGTGTTAATTCCGTATTTTGAGCCTAGAGGAAATATTATCACCATATAATCTCAAGATCCAATTTTTGAGGCTGGAAGCTAAACTAACCTTGACTTGTTAGTCTTTGTGCTAATCCCATGTTTCCAGATGTTTGTATTTCCCATCAAAGGAAATACAAACTAAGTAACCTAGGTCCTTTAAAATCATCTTTAAAAGGGTGTGAAAGAAAAGAACTAAAGAAAAGAAAGATATCAAAATGAGAAAACTATAAATTGTGAGCACAAGCAGCAATATGACTCTGAAGAGAAAAAGGTAACTGATAGAGTAATATTCTGATACTGTGGATGATGATTCAAGTTCAGGGGGAAAATCGTAGAGTAACAAAAATAAAATTTAAAAAATATTAGAGTACTCAGTAGTATTTAAATGCATTTTCAAATTCATTGGAAGCCCACAACACAACAACTCTGTAGGTAGGCAGGGCTGATTCGACTAAAAAACAATCTGTTAAATTTGACATTCTTGAGACTTGGTATATCACAATCTAACAAACTTTCTGATTTATGGAAGTATCTGTGTTCTCTTAAGCAAGTAAGGAATCACTCTCAGACTTGTTTTATGCTCTTAATCTCTCTCTCTCTCTCTCTCTATATATATATATATATATATAGTTCTTTACAACAGTGATATAAAATTGATAAAATTCAGTGATTGCTGAAAAAGAAAAAGAAAAAAAAACACCAAGAAACAACTAGCATGACATGTGGTTAATTCTTTAGGCTTGTGCTTAAATAGGAAAAAGCAATAGAAAATTACATTTGATGGTTACACTTGACACTCACAAGTAGGAGCACTGGAAGAACTCAAACACACTTGAGAATGTCTTGTTGATTACTGTGGTTGGGAAATAATTGTAAGTTCACTTGTGCGTGTACATGTGTTTTCAGAAAGGGTTCTAAACTATGCCCATTTATCCTATCAAAATCAGGAGATGACTGAATATTTCGCTCTTGCTCATGTATTTGTGTTCTTTGTAGAATACTTTCACAGATGCCTACCAAGGTATATTACGAATAACAGTAAACCTGTTGTTTAAACATGGAAAGTGTGGGAAATTAAAGACATTTTGTTATTCAGAGCAGGTATTTATAATCATTTAAACAAATTTGTGGAGCAAACATGGACTGCTCTGAAGCGATTGTCACAAATTTCAGCCCTAAGATATCTTCCTAATGACTTTTCTTCTTTACTTTCTTATGTGTAGATCCATGCCCTTGAGTTCAGATAAGATAAAACGAAGTATCCTCTGTAAATGTAAATAGCTTTAGAAGAGTCACAAGTTAATCCAGTAGCCCTAAATATGAATAAAAATAAAGCTTTGTTTATATGCAGACTCTAACAATGAGAAGAATAATCTATTTTGATGATTGGGTAAAAGGATATGAATGAATTAGTGAAAAATAATCAAACAATTGTGATACTTCTTAGAGAGATAAACGTGTTCAGGTACCAGTAGAGTAAAAGTATTCAGAAATCCATGAGGAAGACATGAAAAGATAAGACACATTATATAAGACTTTTACAATAAGATGACAAATTAAGAGACTTTTAGCACCTAGGAAAATGCAGAATAACCCAGAGTATTCTAGAATTGCTGTCCAACATTTTAAAATTAGCTGATATAATTTGGAAAATTTGTGTAGAAGCATCTAACAGAATATCCTGAGAGATGCTGGGCCCTTCCTCATGGAATTGTCCATGTCTCATTCACCTTCATAGCCATCTTCATCCAGCATAATATTTGGCCTATGGACTATTTTCATTAACCATTTGGGAAATATTCAAATGAACTAACAAAATGCAGTGTGTACCTGTGAAACAGTTACCTGGGACGTTTCTTTCTTTTTGTATGTTTTTGCTGTCTATAATGTATCAATGTCATAAAAATAATAATAATAATTAAGTTTAAAATGTGATAAATAGGCAATTTTTTGCTTTTTTTTTAGATACAGAGGATAAGTGCTTGATGTCCTTGATATGAATAAATATAATGACATAAAAAATCTCTGTAATATTATTTCCTAAAGTTATTTAGTAAGCAGACTGTATTATAGTAATATACTAAGAAACTGTACTCACTGAAAGATAAAGAAACACATCAAATTCGCTAAACTGACAAGCACTGCATATAGCTTGGATTTGAATTTCATGATTTCCAGTTCATCCATGTCCAAGAGAAATTTCATTTGAGTAACTAGAATATTCTAGCAATCTAATCATGAAGAATTTCAAAGTCATATTAGACACCTGGTCTTATATGAGAACATACTTCTTGATGAATAGTTGCACTTTGACGGTTTATAACTTGCTATTATTGGTATAGTTGTCACATTGCTAACATGACCATTTAACAGTCCAAATAAATCAAAAATAAAAGAAAGAATTAGGTCTTATATACTCAATGTGGTAATCAAAAGAAGCAATAATCTCTTTGGGCCTATGATTTCAAATAGAAAGTCCTCTCGTTTATTTTTTTCATATTTTTTGTCAGTTATGCTTTTAAAGGGAGTTATCAAAAGTGTCTATCTGATTTAAAACCTAAAAACTCTGTCATTTACTGGTCCCATAGGTAAAAGGCTTATTTCGTGTCTTAATATGAAGATATTTTATTTATCTTTTTGTCTAATTTATTTCTATACCAAATTTCAATAATTTACTACAGTCAACTTTTGCAAAATGTAAAATGTCTCTTATTTTGGAGCCTCTGTTTTAGTCTTATGTCTCATTTATCTTGATACAAACATTAGTAATATGTGTACCTGCAACTGATTTCTATTTAATCAGAAATGAGATTGTTGAAGGCTGTAGTTTAGGTGTAATAAGAGCAACAGGATAAGGATGCTGGCCCAAAAAGTAAAACACATGGTTTGCACTGGATTTATCTTTGTATTGGAGCAGACGCTGCAATAGTGTGTGCACTACAAAACAGCATTGATCTGTTGAATGCTTGTTTATGAGTTTATGATTCACTCAGAGGTGAAGCAATCCTTCTGCAAAATCATTTAGCAGTTTTACACATGTATTAAATGATCTTACTACCATCTTAAAAGTGGGCTCAATTTATTACTTTTTGCATATTTCATCTTTCATGACACTTAAACCTACTAAACTCATATTATTTTAAAAAAGAATGTGCAATGTTGTAGATAGATATAATTTGCCCAGATTTCACACCATATCCTCTCCCTAATTCTCACTATGATCTTTTCAAAAGATGCTTGCTCCCCTGCTATCAGCAGGCCTAACTTGGAAGTTCACAGTAACAGGAAATTTCCAGATGAATCACTGGAACTGAGTGTCTCCTTCAACCACTCCAACCACCTCTACACTACACTCTAATGTCCTTTCTCTTTCAGCATGCTTATTTAGATTTACCTATCATGGTTGAGATAGACAGAATTTATCTTAAAATTCTCTGGAAAAAATTCTGAAAATCAGAATATTTTAATAATTAATAATTTGAATTTCACTTGAGAGTTAGCCAGTAGAGAACACAACTAAACACAGGGGTTATTTTTGAGCCTGTGATAAAAATACCCATTAAATTGCAAAAGTAAAACAAAAATACCCATAGTTTTAATGTGGCTATCTCAGTGGCATTCCATTAGGCAACATATAATTATTTTCTGCTCAGTTATTCTGTACTCTAAAATCAGCCATTGGATATCACTGATAATCTAGTGGGTGGAAGGACTAGCATGACAAATAATGCTTTAGCACTGTATGCGATCTCCCTCCACAAACCATGTTAAAAATCGACACAATTCTAATGACAATATTCACATTTCATAGGGGAAAATATTTCAATGACTCTTAAGGTACAAAACAGACAGATTGAGCAAATTGTAAATTAAACTCTACTTTTATATTCTGTTCTTCACATTTAAACAGACAACACATTATATGACAGAGCTATACTACATGACAAAAATTAATGAAAATACAAACCAACAAATGTGTTACATGCCTATAATGTTGTGCTAAATTAGTGAGTACACAATATTACAACTTTCTGCCACTTGTAGGTGCCACAGTCACTGCCATCTATTATTCATTTCTTTTATTTCTTTCTATGACTTGGCCAAGAATCCTACATAAAACTCCTTCATAAGTTTCTGGAAGTCCTTCTCATTCATTAACAAAGAACTATTACTTGTAGCATGTCTGTTGTGGGTGAAAAGGCATCATCAGGCATTTTAGGAGTAACATGTCCAGCTCTCCCAACAATTTTGCAAAATACTATGTTTGTCACCATTCCTTAGAATAAAAAAAAAAAAAAAAAAAAAAAAAAACCCACATTCAAAAGTGTTAAATGACTTTTTAAATTTTTAATAGGAAATAAGTGACAGTATCAGGGTTCCATCAGTTCTGTCCAATTCCAAAGTCTGGACACTTTCCCCTCAGGATGTGGCCTCTCCCTTAAAGTTTACCTTAAACGCAACTCCCTCAAGGACTTGCCGTATGTTAGAACAACAGTTGAATTAATGTATATTCCTTTATTCACTCATTCCACAAAGATTTTATGTGCTTAATATGCTCACCTAACTCCAGTGCATACAAAACATAATTGGACTTGGTTTCTGCCTCGCTAAGGAATCAAAGCCAATTGTGAGAACACTGAGGAGCACTTAAATTGGTGTTGAGAAGAAGGGAAAACTTCACAGCATAGCTGATATGTTAAGTGGGACTTGCAGAATAAGGTCATATATTTACAGGTAAAATTGGTTTAAACACTTAACGTGTAATCTTAAGAAATATTAGCTCCTTATTTTTTTTTTCAGGGACATTCTAGATCCCCTTCACTTAAATAATGGCCCTGCTAGTTAAAAGGTCATATTTTTCAGACATACACAGCTTTCAATGCTCCTTTAGTCATACCACTGCCACTCAGCCCACGAGAAAAATAGCCTTAAATATTTTTTACAGGTAGTTTGAAAATTATAGCTAACCACATTTGTTGATAATACACAACCAAACATAAAATACGCTTTTGAAAGCTCAAATGTTAATAGAAATCTGTGCAGAAAAGGAAAACAGGTATACAGAAAATAAATATCTTATTCTATTGGAAGTTATTCTCTCACTTTGATGAAAGATAAAACAATATACTTTGAATTCCAAAGTGAGAACATTTTCATAATCACCTAAGTATATAGGCAGACCACTTAGCTACCATTTGATAACTTTTCTTTTATTTTCTACCATCTTTGCAGCACATGTTTGAAAGGACGTGAAAACTAATATTGTATCTCTATGTATGGCCACAGGACTGACGTACTATCTTTCTCACTCCTTGAGGTTTTAATTATGAGAGTAATTATTTTGACATAATGTGCAAAATATTGTGTTATTTAATTTTCAATTATTGAGTATTTTTGGCAGACTAGAGCACAAGTTACAGATGTGCATACATCCATGTTTGCTAACAATCCATTTCCAAATATAACTACATTTTAAAATTATAGTTCACAACAATAGGTAACTAATTTCCCTTAACTACTTTCCCTGCCAGAATTCTTACTAATTAGAATCATTGGTGCTGACTTGAATTTTAATGCTAAAAGATGCCTTTAAAAGTTTCATTCTTAATCATACCAGAAAGTTAATTCATGGGTCACTATATTTAAAGAGAACCATTAATGCAAATTTATTTTAATTATGTTTCTATGTACACTTAATGTCATACTTTAATCACCATTGTCCCCCCACCACATGCCATGGAGAGGTAACAGCATGGTGTCTAAGTCTTAGAGTAAATAAGATCCAATAGAAAATGATCCAGAACAAATATGTATTAGTATGTAAAAGGCCAGTTATTTTTTGTTTTATGTTTACAGCTTGTTTATGTAGATGTATACATTAGATATGGAAGTATAAGTCTATGTATGAATTTAAAATTCCTAGGTCTTTTTAAAGCACAAACTAAACCCAGAACCATTGCTGACAGCCAACTTTGACCCTGTCCTTGTGATCCTGGCAACATAATTTGCACCCTGTAGAAATGAAGATGGCTTTTTCCTATGACAAGACTATGTTCTACACTGGTTAATTAGCACGCAGATGGCAGGGAAGCTGCCCATTTTACCCCCTACTATACAAACCGCACATTTATATGCAGCACATATTGCAAAGTGGAATATTTGCACAAGTCATATGGCAGTAATCAGGTCTTCACTTTAGAAAGTTAAAATAAAAAGAAGGTAATGATTATGAACTTCAAAGTACAGTGCACTCAAATAATTGGACAAGCTTCATTGAGAAAAGACAAGGCACAATTTATTGTTCTGTCCTTATAATTTAATTCTTAATTCTTGGAAAAGACAATACATATGTGAAATTTATCTAAGATACTCATGAATTGGTAGATGTTTAAATACTAGCATATTTTAAAGGAAAAGTGGAGAAATGCAATATATACTTGTTTTAGAAATGCATTTTTAGGGTTTTGTTTGAATATAAATATTGGATGATGATGAACTCACAGCACTTCAAAATCCAGAGGCTTTACTCTGAAGGACTGACAGTGAACAAAACACAGCAAGGACCCCTTGCCTAGAGCAGTACATTCCGTGCGCTTTACTCCACACCCCATATAGAAAGGATTACCCTCAAACTGATGCATAGCTATGAGAAGTTTAAATATTTATGCTGTTATAACAAATATTCCTGAGTTTAAGGAAATGACTACACACATGGTTTCAGAAGCTTTTTCCTGAGCTATAGGCTGCCTTAGGCAAGTGAAAGTAAATAAGGAGGCACTGAGTATTCTTTGGCAAATTGCTTCCTAACTCACTTTATTTCATTGTCATCTGGCTGTGGATAATCAAAACCTGACAGAGCTGATCTAAAACATGCACAATTTAAATCTGGGTTCTTGGTGAACCAGGTATCTTCTTCATTGATTATTTCTAGCTAATTTTCCTCATACCTTCTATCCTTACTTACATGTTTAAAATTACTTAAAAGAAGATTTTAGAATGTCAAACAATAACATTTATATGCTTCTTCTGAAAGGTCATTAGTTCAAGACTATATTTTTTCTGGATGATATATTTGTTTTGTTTCTCCAAGTTTAGGTTGAGTCTTCACTACGATTAAGAAATACATTTTGGTGCACTATGCTTACATAAGGGCTTGGCAATTCAGTCAAAATAACCTTTTGTTTTGATTATATTGAAAGCATCAAGTTAATTTTAGGTCATCTATTTTTTAGTTATCGCATTCAAAATGATACATCCAGATTGTGGCACCCCATACTGTAAAATGTTACACAATGCGGTCTTTAAACAATTAAGAAATTCCAATTCTTTATGTAGAAATGCATATTCATATTTTCTCCCTACATTTATTTTTTGATCCAATAAGACCAGAGCTTTCTGTAATTTTTCCAGACAGCCTTTTGGGACTGACTATATCTTCATGCTTCCCTGGCAATGACACTTTTCACTTTGAAGATGTCAGACGAAGAAAGGAAGCATCACATAATTTAGGAGTGAGAATGAATGTGAGCCCTGAGCACTGGTCATCCTTGAAGCAGAAAACTGAATGTGCATTCCAGATGAGAAATCTACTGCAGAGGGCAAGGACATGGGACTGCAGCCAGATCTCGCATTCACCTTTCATGATTCTTTAAAAGATTACATGGTATTAATTCATTTAGAAGGAAACTTACCACTAATGTGATGGATTTTTCTTTTACTTCCTTCTTAAAAATCTTTTTTAAAAGACCAGAATGCTTATATCCAGACACTTTTAAAGAGATCTATTGTCACTGCCAGTGTTTGTGCCAAGTAAAATCCTGTCATCTAACTAAAATTTTCAAAGGAGATACTGAAAAGTAAATCTAAAAATAGCATATGGGTGAAATAAATTGTGGGACACATCATTTTAATATTATAAAGGAATGTTGCTTCAAATACATTTGTAAGTTCAAAAAGCAGATTATAAAATAACATAAAGAAGAGGATTTCCACCTCCAATTAGGATGTTGAAAGGTGCAAAGTGTCCCACACAACCAAACAATAAAAATAGGCCAGATAACCTACAAAATAAATTTTCTGGAATCCACTGGAAAGTTATAGTCATAATGCAATCAAATGACCTGAATTTCAAAGAGGGGTGAGTCCCTACAAGGAGATACAGGACACACAAACTGTCTCAACTGCCAAAGAACATGGACCACCAGAAAAATGCCCCTCGGGAGAGCAGGCAGGCAGGAGGGAATGAGCAGCTGTGGGGAACACACATACAACGCTGTACAATTCCTTGGACTCTTCTCTCACGCAAAGCAAAAGGTCTTAAGCCACAGGAGAGAAGCAGTAAAGATATACCATGGCTGAGGAAAGGAAAGAAAAGGAAAAAGCTCAGAAAGTTACTATGATTAGAAGAAGGGTAGGAAACTCTTGGACCTGTAATCCTATACCCACTCAAAGCTTCCTATCAATAGAGAAGAACAGAAATTCTCACTCAAGGTCAAGATCTACAACAAATACAAGGCAGAGAGTTTGACTGCCAAGCAGAAGAGTGGAAGGCACATTGAGAATTCTCCACCCAGAGTCCAGGGTCCAAGGCTTTCCCAGAACTGTGGCTGGGCCAAAACAACAGAGAACTGCTAACCCGACAACACAGGATGAGCATGAAGTAGTAAACAACTGCAGCCTACTGCTGGATAAGGACATGAGCAGTAACAGTTCTCCTCTCTGTGGCACATACCTATAGGAATGGCTAAAAGTGGGGCCAGTGGATTAATACTAAGAAAACTCTCCATCATCCTAGCCTTCGCATGGCACATGGCAAAAATAGCCTATATCTAGAGTTATTGGAGTTATGGGCAAAGATAGCCCATATCTAGAGTTATTTAAACTTGTAATGTACTACCAGTACATACAGCAATGAAAAATCCCAAACCCAGTCAATTTCTGATCAGAGTCACTCAATCCCCACAAACTAGTGACCTAGCAGATTTTGAAAGCTGGCCATTCTCAGACGTAAATACCTCAGTTGGTACTGAGTTTCTGGAGCCATATAATTAATATAATGCAATTGGTAATAAAAAGGAAAGAAGCACTCATAAATGCAACCAAATCATGAAAAAAAAAAAATTAAAAAAAAGGCAGACACAGGTTATATTCTGAAAAAGGAAAAATACCAGAGGCAGAAAACGTGATCAGCGGTATTCCAGGGTAGTAAGAGAGGGGATTGATTACCAAGGGGCATGAAGGACCTTCCTGGGGCAATGGTAAGATTTTAAAAATCTTGACTGCAGCGATGTTTATATTCCCGTATTCATTGTCCCAATGAATAAAATAGTTCACATAAAGGAGTGAATTTTACTGTATAAAACAATGTAATAAAGTTGACTTTAAAATCAAATATGATATGAAGAGCAGGATTTCCACTTCTACTTAGGGTACAGAAAGCTTCTATTAGTGTCCCAGCCAACTAAACAATGAAAATAGACCAAATAATCTACAAAATGATAAGTTTTCTTGAATTCATTGGAAAGTTGTAGTCATAATGCAATTAAATAACCTGAATTCCAAAGAGAAGTGAGCTCCTCCAAGGGGACACAAACTGTATTGACTGTCAAAGAATACAAAGCCATATAAGGCTGGTGGGGTGGAAAGTGGGAGGAAAACAGAACAAAAGAGAGGCCATAGAAGAGAAAAAAAAAGAAGAAAGATTAGAAAGAAATATAGTAACATTTATGAACTGGGTACAAAACCCTTATGAATTTAGCATAGATAAAAATAAATGCAGTATTTTAAAATAAAAGATGGAAATAGCAGATAAAGATTATCATTTCAAAATATTATTTTCTACAATTTAAATATATTTAAAGAAAAACTATATAAATATACATAAAGAAAATTTTAAAGAACATAGACTATGATACCAATAAGCATACTATTACAGATTTAGTAAATATTTTTTCTTTCTCTGATGATATAGGCAACACCCTTCTTAATACATTTACTTGATGAAACTAGGAATTCCTAATTATGTTCTTGTGCATGCCTATATCTCATGGCAATGAGGTTCAGCCTTATTAATCTTTATTAGGGAAAATCTACAAATTTTAGCTCAGTTTGAAAATGAAAACCTATTAATAAATCAAGCATGAATAAACTTTTATAAAATAAATTAAAATCACCATGATAAAATATATTATGTTTTATATTAGACACTGATTGTTCTTCAATTAAATTTGTAAATATGGTGAAGATCAAAATGTAAAACTGAATTCATTGTGCGGTTGGACTGTGAAAATCTTTAATTTAAAATTATGAAAAACAATGTGTAGGAGTGTTAGTGCAAAGCAAATAATAAAATTGTGTATCCAAGATGCAAAGGTTGGGTATATAAATATACAAATTGAAACCTTTTTCAGTGTCAATAGGCATTACAACGTGATATTTGAAGTCTCAGGCTCAGAAGTAAAACCAAATCTGTTCAAATGATGACTATAATTTACTATATGATTTAGTTTGGCAGTTTTTAAAATCTCTGTAAACGTCACCTTCCAAATATATAACATGGGGAACATAGTGGAACCCTTCTTGTCTACAGTTATTGTGAAGAATAAGCACAGTACATGCCACCTGGAAAGCAGTCAACGTATGTTCTTTGTTGTTGTCATATAATCATTAATATTTTGTGAACATAGACCAAACAAACAAGTATTGTGTTTTGAGTTATACTTACCAGGATAAGAATTTACTTTTCAAGACCATGCTTTGTCTTAAATAGTTAATGACGAATGTGAATGAGCTAGTACTTAAAATATATATGAAAATAATAAGACTGGAATCTCAAATCAGATAATGAGGTATAATCACTAGTTTGTTGGAAAGTAATAGTCTTTCTTAAACCCATAATTGTTTTTAGTGGTAGATATTTGCATATCTTCAATTAAAGAATAAACAAATTTATAACATTTAATACAATTTTTTTTATAATTTACATATTAGAGAAAATTGGGCTAATATCAGCGTTTCCCAAGTACACTAGAAGCAGCAAATTCAAAGAAAGGAAAAGGGCATACTTGAGGCAACACTGGGATAGTAGCCAAAATGATGGCTGAGATTGAAGGAAATGGAAGATGAATATTTAAAAAACACAGTAACAACAACAAAATAATAGTCATCTAAAGTTATTTAACAAATGAGCAATTAACTTATAAACTCAATAGCTCATAGATTCATCACAGCTTTTTGAGATCATGGAATGATTTACTTTTCCATTGAGAAATTGTTTTGAAATGAAATTAAAAATAAAAAATGAGGAAAGGTGAGGAGATGGTGCTTTATCCAAGTTTCTCACTTGTATCAGTGACTTCACTGCCGTTGGACAAATCTCTCAACTCTTTGGGATTCAGTTTACTCATAAGCAAATGAGAAGTTTTCATCATTCCTTTCAAAAATGTATATTTGAATATGCAGTTATTAAACCAAATGTCTAGCAAGTAACTGTGTGCAGAAAGCTGTAGTTTTCTGGGAAGAGACTGAACAGCAGGGGAAAGTTAGCTAACACTGAATTTATTTCCTATTGTGAAGACAGCCAAACTTGAATCTACTTCATTGAGTTAACCAGTTTTAAGAAAATAATCTTGTTATGTTTAAACCTGACAAAGTAATTTTTAAAATAAATACATTCTATGGAAATTGATCTAGTTTTAATGAGATCTCACAACTAATGTGGAACTGATTTGCTCTAAGGTCATGGAATATGGAGCACATTATTTGTAGAGACTATTTCATCTTCAAAATTTTCCTTGACAATAAAAAGGGCTACTCAAAGGACTATAATAAGTATAACACATTTATTATGATTTAACATTAATTAAGAATTAAATTTATAATGTTTAACATTATTTCAGAATAGAACACAAAAAATTTAAAAAATTACATTTTATATTTATACTTTAAAACTAAAAAAAAAAATGCCAATAATATAAGACAAATAATATTAAACTTTACCTCTTTATTTAAAGCTGGTACCTAGGATGCCCCTTGACATGTTCTTCTCAATGTCTTTCAGGCATCTAATTAAACATGTACAAAATTAAATCCAATAATTCTTGCCTTTTATCCTTCAGTGCACCCTATTCCAGTCCATGGCATGAGAGCTTACCAAAAATTTGAAAGTAGTTCTTATTGTCTCTCTTCACTTCCATTATGTGTAGTAAACTAGAAGTCCTCTTAGTTATATTTTGTAAGTTCATCTAGTAATACTATAAGCAGAAATAAAAAGACATAGCATCGTGTATTATGGAAATTTCAGTAAATACCTAAGCCATCTATGATCTACAGTATAAAAAATTCATAAAATAAAATGTGAATAAAGATTGATTAACCCCAAAGAAGAAAGAAAGCAGGCAAGAGAAGAAAAAAATCAGAAGAAATGTATGAAAATCAAGTAATAAGATGGTAGATTTAAATCAAATTCCATTAATTAAATGTAAATATATCAACACTTCAGTTAAAAAAATATTGCCAGAGCAGATATAAAAGAAAAACACAAATGTATGCGGTCAAAGAAAGATGCTTAGTAAATAACAGAAACAGACATGTTGAAAGGAAGATAAAAAGAAAACATACAATAGGAAAATGGTAAACACAAGAAAATGGTATGGCTACATTAAATTAAAGTAAAATAAAGGCAAAAGATGTTAGAAGACTGATGGCAGCGGTGGGCAGTCTGGGCAGCTGCTGACATCACACCAGTTGCAGCGGGGAGGTGCGGGCAGTGGTGGCAGGAGCGGCCGTGGGAGCAGCAGTGGTAGCGGTGGGACTCGTAACTCATGTCCCCTGTGCCCCATGTCCCTGAGGAAGCCGATTGTACCACCCGAGGAAGCCGATTGTACGACCTCCGCCCTTGCACGGCCGGGCAGGACCTGCTCCCAGATCCTGAGCGCTGCTGTGACCTCAGTCATGCTCCCTGCCGTGTCCTGGAAGCCCACCAAGCACCTAGCTGAAGGAGCAGCCGGGACTCCTGGGGGCCAACCCCAAGAGCTGTGGGTTCGTTTGTGTGGGGTTGGCCAGGGCCCGCACCACCTGCAGCTCATCCGCTGTGGGAAAAACGTCGAGAGGAAGAGTCCCTGGAGCCTGTGTCTGGGAACCCCCAGGGAGCCCGCTGCCCTGGGAGGCATTGAGATGGAGCCAGGCCAAGTCGCCTATTGGCGAGAGAGCAGCACAGTCGGGCACAGATAGGTGAGCAGAGAAGGGATCCCAGGTGGAGCTAGGCCTGGGGTAGTGCCACGCTCCAGGGAGCCAGCGGGAGCCAGGGGCAGGTACCAGCCCTGCCCTTTTGGGTACAGCTACAGCGGCCCAGCTGTGGCTGCAGACCCAGCTATCTCTGCACCTTCCACCCAGCTATCTGCACCTTAGACCCAGCTATCTCTGCACCTTCCACCCAGCTATCTCTGCATCTTCGGGGCCAGGAAGGCCCCCTTTCCTCCACAGGCTTGGAGGTGTCTTCTCCAGCTGCCCGGCCTCTCCCCAGTCCCAGTACCCACTCCGATATTGAAGCAAGGCTGGCACTGAGCCTTGATGCTGTCACAGCCCAGCTGGGTATGGGCAGACCTGGGGCAGCACTGATGTGCTGAAAGAAGAAAGATTAGAAAGAAATATAGTAACATTTATGAACTGGGTACAAAACACTTATGAATTTAGCATAGATAAAAATAAATGCAGTATTTTAAAATAAAAGATGGAAATAGCAGATAAAGATTATAATTTCAAAATATTATTTTCTACAATTTGGCCATGGCCCCCTCCAGACTTTGGGCACTGATGAGCTGAGAGGGGAAGCCAAGGGTTAGCTGAGGGCTGCTCAGTGCTGGCAGCAGGCAGCCCTTGGCACAAACAGCCTGGGCACCATGAACAGTTTCAGGAGGCAGACTGGCTCTTGGGTGGAAGCCCCACCTTCAAGCAGGGTTGGGGGCAGTGGCTGAAGCTTGGGGGCTGGGCTGCTGGTCTTGCTGACCAGAGTGGGAACTTCTGGTGCTTTTTCTGGGCCCACCCATGGCCACCCATGGAAAAATCAGAGTGCACGTCCTCGCCTCTGAGACCCATAAAAGGCCCGGACCCATTCAGACTAAGAGACAATGGTACAACTTGCCTGCAGAGTATCTACCAGCTCCAGTGTCTTCTCTCTGCTGAGGGCTAAACAGACAATGGCACAACCAGCTGTGAAGAGCTACTCACTCCAGGGTCTCCTTTCTACTAGGAGCTGAACACTCAATGGAATGATCTGCCTGTGGAGAGGAGCTACCCACTCTAAGGTTTTCTCTCTGCTAGAAACTGAAGACTCCTCAGGACACCCTGGCTGCAGAAAGGAGCTACCCGCTGTGGGTCTCCTTTGTGCTGCTCTATCCTCAGCAAAACTCCTCTTCTCCTTGTGCACCCTCCACTTCTCTGCATACCTCATTCTTCCTGGTCACAGGACAAGAACTTGTGACCTACTGAATGGCAGGGTTAAAACACTTGTAACACAAACAGGGCTGAAACACGTCCCTTGCTCATCATGTTGTGGGTGACAAGGAGAGAAGAGCTGTGACCCTTCTGGGAGTCAGACATAGGAGCTCCCAGAGCCAGGGCTTTGACACCTTCCTTAGGGCTCTGCAGTTCCTGGTGTCTCCAAGATTTTGGGCCCAACCGCATTCCCTGGTGTCTGTCATGGAAGCTGCTTATGGTATGCCTCGTCCAGCTGCAGACTTGTAGGGAGCTAGCACTCATGTTGGCGCCTGGAGCTGCCTGCCCTGCTGCAGCCAGAATACTTGGCTATGTGCAGTGGCCAGACCATATGCTCGCTTATAAACACACCCCTCGCTGCCCTGCTTGCCCTTGGCAGGCATGAGATCCAGGCTGGTAGTGTGAACTGAGCCCTGTTTGCCAGGTCAAATGGGCCCAAGAGGCCTTCGCAAAACTCGGGCAAAGGCACCACTGGCCACAGGTTTCCAGCCAGAAAAGCAACACCTGAAATATGCCATAACATAATCTAGAAGATATAACAATTCTAAATGTGTGTGCACCCAAAAACAGAGCTCTAAAATGCATTAGTTAAAACGAATAGAACTAATGAGAGAAATCAACACCACCACAACTGATGATATTAAAATCCTCTCAGAACATGACAGAACATGTAAACAACAACAAAGAAAATCAATAAGGATATACTAGATCTAAACAACTCTTTGATTCCCTTGACCTAATTAACTTTTATTGAACACTACACATAACAACAGTGGGATGTACATTCTTCTCAAGTGTACAGAGAATATTCACCAAGATAGACCATATGCCTGGTCATAAAATAATTAGCAATACACTTTTAAAGATTGATGTCATACACAATACATTCTTTGATCAAAACAGAATTTAATTAGAAATCACTACCAGTAAAGTATTTGGAAAAACATCATATTATTTGTAAACAACATACCACTAAATAATCTATAAATCAAAGAAGTAATCACAATGAGAAATTAGAAACTCTTTAAATGAAATGATCACAAAAACACACATATGAACAATACTGGGATATTGTGAAAATAGTGCTTACAGGGACCTTTATGGTTGTAAATGTCTATATCAGAAAAGGAGAAAAAAATTAAAGCAATGACCTAATTTTAAACTGTAAGAAGAAAAGTAAAGAAGAGCTATGTAACCCAAAGTGAGTGGACAAAAAGAAATGATTCAACAGCAGAAATAAATGAAATAGAAAACAGGCAAACCATAGGAAAAAAATCAAAGCAAAAGTGGAGTCTTCAGAAATATTAATAAATTTGATAAACTTCTAAGAAGGCTAATTAAGAAAAAAGTAAAAACAAAAATTACAGTATCAGAAGAAAGTTTGGAATACCACGTCAGATCTTACAGATATGAAAAGGGTAAGATGATGTTACCAACAACTTTAGGCCAATAAATTTGAAAACTAAGATAAAATGAAGGATTATAAAATGGAAAGTAATATGATCATCTTGATAGATACTGAAGAAACGTTTAATAAAATTCAAAACCATGCATGAAAAATTCTCATTGAACTAGGAATGAGTAGGTAGGACCATACTTCAACTTTGTAAAGCCATCTGGAAAACCAAGGGCTAACCTTATACTTAATGATAAAAGAATGAATGCATTTCTGGGAATCCAGACCTAGATGTCTGTTCTCATTATATCTATTTACATTGTAGTGGAAGCCCTAGCTGCCAGCATAGTAAGGCAAATGGGCAAAAAGCATAAATATTAGAAAGGAAGACATGCAACTCACTATTGTGAGGTGACCTGATCATCTCTGTAAAGCCTAAGGACTAAAAGCATAACAAGTAGAATTAATAAAATTACAAGGTTTCAGAATATGTGGCTAATATGGAAAAATGGTTATATTTCTATAAACTGGGAATATAAACATTTAAACTTAAATTAATAAATATCATTTATCATAGCAGTAAAACCATAATTATGAATACAATTAAAAACAGAAAAAAAAATGCAAGACCTGTACACAGAAACTATAAAACATTACTGATAGAAACATTTAAAAGACATAAATAAATAAGATTTGTACCATAGTCATGAAATGGAAGATTAAATTTGGATATATATATTTTGTGAAATTCCAGTTAGAAATTCCACAAACATTTTTGTAAATCAACAAGCTGATTCACTCAGGGCAGTATTACTATTTTGTATGATACTGTAATGTTGGTTACATGTTATTTTACATTTATCAAAGTCAATAGAACGTACAACACCAAGAGTGAACCTCACATAAACCACGGACTTTGAGTGATGATGCATCAAAGTCAGCTCATCAATTGTAGTAGATGTACCACTCTGTTGTAGAATGTTGGTGGTGGGGGAGGATGTTATAGAGAGGGGAAAAGAACATATGGGAAATTTCTGTTCTGTCTTCTCAATTTTTGCTACGAACCTAAAACTGCTCTAAAAAAATAGAGTCTATTTTTAAAAGAACCTAAAAAATAGACCGCATATTATCTAACAAAGAGTGGGGTGGAGTTGGCAGCGTAGTAGGTGGCAGAAATGAACTCTCTGTTAATGTCTTAATCTACATGTAATTTTCCTTGTCTAACACCCTGTCATCTTAGAAGATGGATATTTTCTGAATTTTACACTGAATCACTTACTATCGTATATGCTTATTAACAATCTGGGTATATGCTTATTAAGAATTTGCAACTCCAACAAAACATTGCACTACTAAAGATATTTAATGCAAGAGAAAATTTTTAAATGCCAATTATGGAGCCACTGTAAAAGAACATATCCTTCCAACAAATGTCTTCATAAAAGGACCTGCCAGACTAGTTACTATCTGACAAAAATTCCAGCATGTTCTAAATAGCTACATGATAATAAGTCTCCAGAAGACTGAGAAATTGAGTCAATCATTCAAATGGTCTGTCTACATGATGCCAAAGTTGGAACTCCTCACTTTTCGTTTGAATGGTTAAAATCATTTAAGGTAATTGCTAACATTTGCACTATGCTTTATAATTTACAAAGTGCTTTACCTCATTTGAGCCTCAGGGTAACCCTGTAATATCTAATAAACCTACTCCGCAAGTAAATAAACCAAGGCTTGGAAAGAATAAGTGGGTCTGGCAAATCCAACTTAATATTAGAGGTGGCCTCTGTGAAGACAGGGCCACCATAGATGTAACCCTAAGTCTATGGGCCCAGGTCTGAATTGTTTACTTTGGCTACCAAAGATTCACTTTCATGTGTTTGTGGCCATGTGCAGGTAGTTTTGGAACAAAGAGGCAGTAGTTAAAACACTTCACATAATTGCTGCTTTTAGGAACTCTGCCCTCCGATCTTCATTGTTTTCAGTAAAAGGAATAATTTCCAAAAGATAATACAGACATCAAAGTACCAAGTGTCTATAAAATGAAGGCTCATTGTGTTCCTGACATTCTGTTTTTCTGTGTTCTGAGTCGGCAGAACAATGATGAAGAGCTTTCTTCCCTCCGTGTGTGCAACATGTTAAAAGGCAGTAATTACCACCAAGGAGGAAAGACGTGCTTATTTCTGGCATTGTGCCATCATTAATTTGTCCCAGGACATTTTTGTACGAAGTGTTTTACAATATTTTTTTTTTTTTTTTTTTTGAGGCAGAGTCTCACTCTGTCACCCAGGCTGGAGTTCAATGGCACGATCTTGGCTCACTGCAATCTCCGCCTCCCGGGTTCAAGTGATTCTCCTGCCTCAGCCCCCTGAGTAGCTGGCACTACAGGTGTGTGCCACCACACCAGTCTAATTTTTTGTATTTTTAGTAGAGACGGGGTTTCGCCATGTTAGCAGAATGGTCTCGGACTCCTGACCTCATGATCTGCCTGCCTTGGCCTCCCAAAGTGCTGGGATTATAGGGGTGAGCTACCGTGCCCGGCCTGCATTTTTTTTTTTTAACATGAATAACCACATCACACAGTCAGCAGCTGTTTTTGTAATACTAAACATCTAATAGAATCTTAGTCCAATATAGGGTTTCATTTCTACGGGTTTCTTTTTTAATATTTTAAATTGTGCTAGTTAAGAGCTCAATCCCTTTAAAAGCCATTCTTATTTTTCACACCAAAATCATGTCACATGTATTAGTGATTTATTATATTTATCTGAATAATCTCATGGTTTGTTGTTTGGGTTATTTCTGATAGCAAGAAATACGTTTTTTGTTTTTTTTTTTCCTTCATGTGAGCACCTTAATGCAAAAAAATTTCTAGGTGTGCATGATTTCAGTTGGGAACAAAAATGATGATGTGGCTGTCATTTAAATCAATTATGTATTAGAAAATTTGATGTCTAAAATGTTTCTCCAAATTATTATAAATTCTTCAGAGATGATTATTTTTCAAATTTGCTCAGAACTCTTTGTAAAACAGCTATGTTTCCCTTAATCAAGTTGTCATGGGAGGAATCCGAATAAAGCTTGAGATTTTCTTTAACTATTAAATATTTAATTATATTGAACATGGCATTTAAGTACGGATTTTGATGACTTTGAGAGAGCCATTAAAAGGCTGAAACAGCTATAAATTCTATCAAACTATTGACTAATAGGCTCAATAGCATATCAGAGATTTATAGAATTCTCTAGGGGAACAGATTTCAGAAAAAGGATTAACTTTAGTGGATATCTCAAATGCATAAAAACTGCTATTTAGGAAACAATTTTCTACAAGTACCAATACAGAAAGAACTACATCAAATACATACAAATTCACATGAAATAATTTGCATGTGATGATCTTTTTGACATATTAACTTGGCTAGGCCAGTTATTCAATCAAACACTAAGTTAAGTGTTACAATGAAGGTATTTTATAGATGTGATTAAAGTCCATAAGCAGTTAACTTTGAGTAAAAGAGATTATTTTACATAATCTGGATGAGCTTAATTTAATCAATTGAAAGGCAAGGCTGACACCTCTTTAAGAAATTTTCCCAATGAATAGAAGCTTCAGCCAGTGGCTGAGAGTTCAAGTTTGCTCCTTCTGATAGCCTGCCCTATAGATTTCTAACTTGCCCAGCTAGTCCCCATAATCAGATGAGCCAATTCTTTGCAATCAATCTCTTAATATATATTTCCTACTGAATTTACTTCTCTGATCGAACCATGATACGATGCTATAGGATCAAATTCAGTCAAAGTGTAGAATTGTTGGGTTTAAAATGTGTTCTCCTGAGCTCTAGAACTATGGGGCATTTTTATCTTCTGAAAAGCTTATGTATTATTTGTATGTTACTTCAAGTAATGTGGAATAATAAGGTTATTGAATCTATGGTGGGAAGACAGGGAAAGCAATGACCATCTATTTGTTCCATGACACAATGGACAGGGAAAAATATACAATTTCATTTTGAGAGTGTTTCAGATCAAACAGCATCATTCTTATAGAATAACATCTTGGTTAAGAAGAGGAAATGACTAAAACAATCTAGAAAATAGTTAAGGATGTGTGGATAGTCCTTGATAGAGGAAGAATTCAAAACAGCTTAGTAAAAGTACTTAGGAGGGTCAAGAGGAAAAAGATGGTATGGGCAGAGGAAAACCGAACTTGAAAATAGAGAGTTGTGTGGACATTAGCGACTTCCGATGCATGTACTATGTCATTAAAAAGGATGAGAAGCAGGCAATGGAAAGGTACACAGAGAATTTTAACTAAGTGGTTTGAAATGAAAATAAGTATGTTTATCAAAAAATCATCAAACTTCAGTTGAAAATTGTGTTAAAAATGCAGTTTCTTGTGCCCTGCCTTCAGAAATTCTGCTTCAATATGCCTGGAGTAGGTCTCATACTTTAGGATAAGACCAAAAAATATGTTTTTGGTCTTATCCTAAACTGCCCTGTCTACCCATTTTGACTATGAATGGCTGCAATAAACAAAAGAGCTAAGAATGAAGAAAACCTCTAATGATATGACATAATGATTTTACCTATCCAAAAATTTTAAATAGCATGACATTTGAGAGTCAGAATAAAAAGAATACGTTTTCAAATCATCTTGTTTTTTCTGAATTGTCTTTGAATGACTAGTAGGCACAAAGTCAAATAAAATGCCAAGGTAGGTTAGGCTATGAAGTCATCGCTAATCCATCCATATCAGGTTAGTGTGCATTATTATAGCATCAGGTAAAGCTAGGACTACGTTAAGACAAGTATTAAAGATTCCATTGAATCGAGAAAAAATAAAATAAAGAAAATAAATCCTTAAAATTTTTATAGTCATCTCTGTCGTAACAAAGTTATGTGGAAAGGTATAGAATAGATAAATCCCACACACAGCTCTAAAAAAGTGTTATGCCACCAGCAAATACAGAGCTCAGTTTTGGTAATGATTAAAAAAAAAATCATCAGTATTTTTCTTGTTAGAAAAAATTCTTTGTTTTTAGCATATTCTAGAAGGATAATAAAAATCAGCCCCAATAATGAAATATTTAACAGAACAATTCTGAAATGCATAGCAACGGACTTGGTGACTCTAATGCTTATATATTTTATATTGTTTTCACAGAGAGGTAAACATTTTTTAAATTTTCCTTGTACTTTTTAGCTAATTCAAAATGAATACATGGACATTTTCCACAGCAGGCATATTAATTTAACACTAAATAAAGTTTTTGGCATAGTAAGTTGAAAGCAGTAATCTTGGTTAGGGTAGAAAACACATATATTGGTATCGGATAGATTTCCCAGACACAGGTGCATACTTTTAAATGCTTCATTTGATTGGCAAGGACTGTCATAAACCTTCTTAATTTCATCCAATTTGCTTTAGGGTCATAAGCTACCTCACAGTTCCCTCACCTTCCTTCATTGTTTCTCCTGATACTCTCTCAAGGTTCACCGTGGAATACTTTCCAATTTTCTCCTCTTAAAGACAGGGCTCACTCTGTTGCTCAGGCTGGAGTGTAGTTACATAATCACAGCTCATTGCACCTGGAACTCCTGTGTTCAAGTAATCCTCCCACCTCAGCCTCCCTAGTAGCTAGGACTACTGGCACACACCACCATGCCCTGCTATTTTTTTTCTTTCTTTCTTCATTTTTTTTTTTTTTTTTATTTTTTGTAGAGACAGGGTCTTACTATGTTGCCTAGGCTGGTCTCCAACTCCTAGCCTCAAGTAATCCTTCTAACTTGGCCTCCCAAAGTACTGGAAATACAGGTAGGAGCCCCCAGTTTTTTTTTGTTTTTTTTTTTTTTTTTTTTTTCCTGAGCTTCTACTGTTCCTCTTTTGGGTAACAAGCAAATTCTTTATATTATAATATACTAAGATTTATTTTGTCTTCTAACAAAATTATAATCAAAGGGGAGATGTTAGTCATTTCCATTTCCATATGCTTCCCCTAAATTATTTGATGTTGGTATTATTTCTGTATCATATCTAAAACTGTCATTCTAAGAACTCCCATAACCTAATTCCAAAAAGGAGACTCAATAAACAAAAAGATGTGTTTAACCATAAAAAGAAGAAGCTGCAAAACTGGGCTATCATTAAGAGCTTTCACTTATTGTGAATAAATAAAAAGTATATTTGTACACACAAAATGCTATTTCATGAAGTATTTGAAGGGAGAGGACTTCTACTTTCTTGAATCTTCTGAAATAACTTCAAAGGAATTGTTCTTATTAAAAAATAATACATATTAGACATTTTGATTTGTTAGAACAGCAATTAGTATAGAAAGAGAAAGACACTAGACACAATCTTTCACCGTTCATTATATAAGTTCATCTTTCTTTCAGCATACAAGAAATTCTTTGTATCAGCATTTATTTCTATGGTTTGGTGGGAGATGGTTTTCTGTTTAAGTCCCTAGGGCTTTGTAGCTTACACACAGTACTTCTGTGACATCTCTAATTTGTAGAATTTACCAAAGAATCAGAACTCATAATCTTAAACTGCATTAAGTGAAAATTGAAAATATTTTGTTTTTAATACAGTTATAATGAAATGAATAAGTTACTTGCACAAAACTGTACGATAATGATGTATCTGAGAGTTTCATCATATGAAAGAGTTCAAGTTGAAGACATTAACTATAGTAACATTGTTATGACTTTCATTGTCTAGAGCCAAAGTGTCTAGAAATAGTACTAACATAGATATGTTTTACATTTAAATCATTATATTGGAAGCTAATGAACATAAACAGAGAGTAAATGATGTATTTCAAGGTAGGAAAATTAGTAAGTCATAAATTTTAATATGAAGAAAATGTTTCCATTTGTTCTTCCAACCAATGATAGAAATAGATGTACATTGTGTGATAATTAATTCAATTTTCTACTGATTAATTCCCTTGTCACTAGTCTACTGTTCCATTCATTAGAATCCATGGTTAACAGTTGCTGGAAAAAAAAATGCAAGATGATCATGTAAGTCTGTATTTAACAAAGATTTGGTTTAGGTTTGTCCATTACCTTTGATTCTGGGACTAAATAAAGATATTCTGTTGATCTTGGGTGTTTTTCAAAATTAGGGGAACATCTCTTTAGTCTTGAAAGTTAAAACACAGACCTGTACAAGTTGTTTCTTCCCCCAGAATTAAATCAATCAATTATGAAAATCAGTGCTTTTATAGTGAATCCATTAGCCTAATCTTATAACTTCTCTCTGCTCCCTGGGAGGGCAGTCAGAGAGTACAGATAGTGAGGGATACTTAGTGCTGTACTAAGATACCAGCTGTATCTTCACCAAGATATTAAGGAACTGTTCAGGTGGTGGAGAGTACAGTGACAAATGACTTAGGAGGCCCAGAATGACACAAACATTACATTTTGTTGCGAGAAGGAGTCAGACAGACAAAAACATAAAGAGGGGTCCAGAAATAATGAATGTATTAGAGAGGCTTTTAAGACTAAGGGAAATGTAGGGAAACAGTTACAAAATGGTTTGGGAGCCCTTGAGATCTTCAAGGTTCTCAGGTAGAGATAACATCTAGTTTGCAGAAAGGCTGATAGTGAAAAGGAGAAGATGAACACAGAAGATGAAGAGAACCAAACATTTTGAGACCAGAATGTTTGGCATATCCCTGAAGTAGCAGTTAAGTTTGATAAGTTAGATTCCTTTTAAAATTTATAATAAAAGTGTCTTCTTTGCATAATTTGAACATTAAAAGATAAGAGACAATGACTTTTCATCATTCTGTGAGCATCTGGCCATTTCTTACTGTCTGCTGAGCTCTTTCTTTTCTTGTTTTGATGATCTGTCAGGATACACATTAGGCCAAAGTACAAATAAAGTCATTATCAATCTGTATGTGTGCTGGCAGATGTCTCTATTCATCACTATTTCTGTAGTTCTAAATGATAATCAAAAATGCATTTTTAAAAATCATCTTCTGTAACAAAGGTAGCAGTGTAAAATTTCAATCTCAAAAAAGTAACAGGATTTTCTAATGAGATTCATGAAATCAGCAGATAAAAAATCTACCACATTCTGATATTTTATAGTTATATGGGAAAACTTGCAGGGCATGAGATTTCCTAGATGAAACCCAGCATTTCAGTTAATTAGGAGGGATATAAAATGTACCCTTGAAAACTATCAAAGGATGTTACATCAATAATAGTTACCGAAGAAAAGAGTGGGTTTTTTTTCTCTTTTAGAAAAATATTCCAATAAACATTAACATGAAAATTACTGATTATCCATTATTACTAAATATAAACATGTATCTTGAGAAAATAATGAGGCTATGTCATGTAGGAAACATATACTCAAGGATTAAGTTTTCAAATGTAATTAACATGCTCAATACAGAGACTAGACTCTAATACTTTACTCACAGACTGATCATGATTTTGAAGCTTGTTCAACATAAATTATAATTTACATTGCTATACTTTTATTAGTAATAGAAATGTAATATAAACAAAATAGACAAGCACTAAATTAGTGACAACCAACATTATTTGTATGCATGTGTAATGCCTATTTACTTCTAAATTTATGCCTTGCTTATAACAGCAAGTTCCGATATCTTTATTTTCTCCTTCAATTATTACATTCAGCCTATTTTATATTGAGACCTGCAAAACAGGATCTCTGATTGCTTAACCCCAATGCAATATGAATATTCCTACTTTTACACATCCATAAACAGCCATAATTCTCAAATTACATTTTTTTAAAGTAGACAAAACTCCTGGATAAGTAGCCTAGCACTAAAATAAAATAATAATTAATTCCTCATCTCACACAAATACGTCTTTCACATATGTAACATTTTGATTTCAGTAATACTTAGGCTTCAGGGCTAGTTTTAATACATGGCACAAAATCTACTAATAACTATAGTTTGAAAACAATAGGCACATAGGACATATTTTCAGACTTCCCATCTGGATGTTTGCCTGTATGTATTTGTCTGATCTACATTTTCCCAATATTTTAAGTTACAACAATACCTGGCATGGATGCCCAATATCAATGTTTACTAAATAAAATACACTTACCATTTGGCACCTTAATTATTTTCTCAATCAGGTGTATTAGTTTCAAGTCAAACATTAATATATAGGTATAGACAGTTCTACTCTCAAAATGTTCAGGGTAGTTTATTGGCTTCTTTTCAACTAAAACTACCTGGTACTGAATTGAAATTTCCCAAATAAAAATATAAGTAAAATTTAATTTCATTAAGTCACTTAGATAACAGCATTAAAAAATCAATCCAATACAACAAATTAGTGAGTACTTGCTGTGTTTAAAATACTTTACTAATAATTTCAAAGAATACAGAGTTGAATAAGATGAAGTCCTTGTCTACGGTACAATATAGTAACAATTACGGATTATTCATAGTAACTCATAATGACTTGTTTTTAAAAATATTTGTAATTATCAAGGGATTCATTATTATAATGCTTAATTAGTGATACGGTTTGGCTGTATCCCTACAAAATCTCATCTTGAGTTGTAGCTCCCATAATTCCCACATGTTGTGGGAGGGACCCAGTGGGAGGTAACTGAATCATGGGAACAGGTTTTTCTCGTGATAGTGAATGAGTCTCATGAGATATGATGGTTTTATAAAGGGGAGTTCCCCTGCACAGGCTCTCTTGCCTGCTGCCATATAAGACATACCTTTGCTTCTCCTTTGCCTTCCACCATGATTGTGAGGTCTCCCTAGCCATGTGAAACTGTGAGACAATTAAACCTCTTTCCTTTATAAATTACTCACTCTCAGGTATGTCTTTATTAGAGAACAGATTAATGCAGTAAATTGGTACTAGTAGGGTGCGGTGCTACTCTAAAAATAACTGAAAATGTGGAAGCGACTTTGGAACTGGGTAACACGAAGAGGTTGGAACAGTCTGAAGGGCTCAGAAGAAGACAGAAAGATGTGGGAAAGTTTGGAGCTTCCTGGAAACTTGTTGAATGACTTTGACCAAAATGCTGGTAGTGATATGGACAATAAAGTCCAGGCTGAGGTGGTCTCAGAAAGAGATGAGAAACTTGTTGGGAGCTGGAGCAAAGGTTATACTTTCTATGTTTTAGTAAAAAGACTGGCAACATTTTTCCCATATCCTAGAGATTGGTGGGACTTTGAACTTGAGAGAGATGATTTAGGGTATCTCTGGCAGAAGAAATTTAAGCAGCAAAGCATTCAAGAGGTGACTTTCATTCTGTTACAAGCATTCCGTTTTATTTATTCACAGAGATATGGTTTGGAATTGGAACTTATGTTTAAAAGGGAAGCAGAACATAAAAGTTCAGAAAATTTGCAGCCTGATGATGTGGGAGCAAAGGAAAACCCATTTTCTGAGGAGATATTTAAGTCAGCCTAGAAATTTGCAAAAGTAATGAGAGGCCAAATGTTAATCACCAAGACAATAAGGAAAATGTCCCCAAGGCATGTCATAGGTCTTCATAGAATCCCCTCCCATTACAGGCCCAGAGCCCTAGGAGGAATAAAGATGGTTTACTGGGCCACACCCAGGGCCTTCCTGCTTTATGCAGTCTTGAGAGGTGGCACCCTGCACCACAGCCATTGCTAAAAAGGCCCCAAGGTGCAGCTCGGGCCGTGGTTTCAGAGGATGCAAGCCCCAAACCTTGGCAGATTCCATACGGTGTTGAGCCTGCAGGTACACAGAAATCAAGAACTGAGGTTTGGGAATCTCTGCCTAGATTTCAGAGGATGTACAGAAACGCCTGGATGTACAGACTGAGGTGTGCTGCAGGGGCAGAACCTTCATGGAGAACCTCTGCTAGGGCAGTGTGGAAGGGAACTGCAGGGTCAAAGCCCCCACACAGAGTCCCCACTGAGACACTGCCTAGTGGAGCTGTGAGAAGAGGGCCACCATCCTCCAAACCCCACAATGGTAGATCCACCAACTGTTTGTACCATGCACCTGGAAAAGCCACAAGCATTCAACATCAGTCCATAAAAGCAGCCAGGAGGGAGGCTGTGCCCAGTGAAGCCACACGGGCAGAGTTTTCAAAGGCCATGGGAGCCCACCTCTTGGAAGTAACTAACTTCTTTTGATTTTACAGGCTCATAGGTGGATGAGACTTTGGACTGTTGACTTCTGATTTAATGCTGAAATTAGTTAAGACTTTGGGGACTGCTGGGAAGGTATGATTGGTTTTGAAATGTGAGGGCATGAGATTTGGGAGGGGCCAGGGGTGGAATGATATGGTTTGGCTGTGTCCCCACCCAAACCTCATCTTGAATTGTAGCTGCCATAATTCTCAGGTGTCATGGGAGGGACCTGGTGGGAGGTAATTGAATCATAGGGGTGGGTTTTTTCCCATGCTGTTCTCATGGTAGTGAATAAGCCTCAGCACATTCTCTTGCCTGCTGCTATGTAAGATATGACTTTGCTCCTCCTTTGCCTTCCACCATGATTGTGAGTCTTCCCAGCCATGTGGAATTGTAAAGATATTAAACCTCTTTCCTTGTTAAATTACCCAGTCTCAGGTAAGTCTTTATTGGCAGCATGAGAATACAATTAGGTATTTATATCTGTATCTTAGCTCTATCTATCTATCTATCTGGATACATACACACACACAGTAGATATCTATTTGCCTACATGCCTACCTATCTACCTATAATCTATTTACCCATGAAAGGAGAAAAATTCACCTGAAAATAAAATGTCACACAGAGAGTGGGAAATTTATTCAGAATCTGTGGCTCTCAGCACTATGCAATATCTAAATCTCTTGCTCCTCTAAATCAAGTAATCTGTCAAGCTCTGACAGAAAATAAAACTTTAGTTACTGCCAAAATTAGACATAGTTAATTATTAAAAATGACAACCAACATCTTCAAGTGTCATCCATTATTTAAGAAGGTTTGCAATCAAGGAGTACTTTGATTCTAATAGAAAGCTTCTTTGATGTTTGCACATTGCTTCACAGGAAAAGAAACCAACATAACAGTCACAGTTACAATTCCCCTCAGAAAGTAATTCTGTGGATAAAAGACCCAATATCCAGTGCCTACCCATGGGTAATGGGTGAAATGGAGCAGATGCGCCTTGAGTGCCTACTGCTCTTCCAGCGGTCCCTCTGCTGTCTGCTCACTTCCTTTCTGCTTCCTCTCCCCTCCCTTTCCTCTCAACTGTAATTTTGTAACTTCTCTGGTTCTTGATTTAAACTTTAATTACCAAAGTAATTAGAAATGCATAGAGCTTTACATTTCTATCAATTGTTTACATTATTTGATCCTACAACATAAAACAGGTGCTATATAACACTTTAAGACATTAACAGACTTGTGCAAAGTCATTGCATTTGAGATCACTTCTTTCTGATTGCAGATCCCTCACTACTTACATATAGAATAGCTGAAGAACATGTCTAGTGTTAAATGAGACAGTAAAGGTCTGCAAAGCCTGTACTGAAAAACTCTTCCCCAATCACCTTCTGATGCCTCCAGCTCTGTGAGCCATAGGTCTTCACTGAGGAGAACTTAGAGCTAATAAATTTTCCACTAAGATCTAATAATTTGGTAGGAAACATATATATTCCTACAGGTTAGTATCTTAATTCCTCTTACTGGTTTCAAATTCCTTGATTATCTTTATATATGCAAGTTAACAATGTTAAGGTCTTTGCTAATTTTAATCAAGTTATAGTACCTGTATTGTACAGCACCTGTGTTGGGTCAATAATTACCAGATTCACTGTGCTCCATGACCAACATCTGAAACAAATACACATTCTCTCCTTAAGGAGGATACCACATCTGGAACACATTTAGAGGTCTTGATTTTATACTCTTTCAAAGTTTGAATTCACTGTTTCTATTCTAATCAGAGTTGAATCTCTTCTTTTTTGAGCACATTGTGCTCAGATTATTTCCTGAATCAAAACTGGATAATCAAGTGGAAAGCATAGAGCCTAGAGCAAAAATGCCCAGGTATGAATACTGACTTTCTAAAAGAATAGCTCTGTCACTTTGGGAAAGTTATTTAAACCACATTATCCTTAGTTTCCTCATGCGTCACATGTAGCTATTTAATATTATCTGCATAGCCTAATTAGGATGATGTGATCATTAAAAAGTTAATGTATGTCAGCTGGCATGGTGACTCATGCCTGTAATCCCAGCACTTTGGGAGGCTGAGGCGGGTGGATCGCGAGGTTGGGAGATCAAGACCATCCTGGCTAACACGGTGAAACCCCATCTCTACTAAAAATACAAAAAATTAGCTGGGTGTGGTGGCGGGCGCCTGTAGTCCCAGCTACTTGGGAGGCTGAGGCAGGAGAATGGTGTGAACCCAGGAGGCAGAGCCTGCAGTAGGCCGGGATTGTGCCACTGCACTCCAGCCTGGGTGACAGAGCAAGACTCCATCTTAATAATAATAATAATAATAATAATGTTAATGTACGTCTAAATCCATTTGGCTGCTGTAACAAAATACTAGAAACTGGGGTGGAGGGAGTGCTGATAAACAACAGAAATGTATTTCTCACAGTTCTGGAGGCTGGAAAGTGTAAGATAAAAGTACCGGAAAATTTGGAGTCTATTGAAGCCCCCTTCTTCCTGTTTCTTACATGGCTCCCTCTTGCTGCATCTTCACATGGTAAAATAGATGAACAGAAACTCTGTTGGGCCTGATTTATAAAGGCATTCATCTAATTTTGAGAGCTTCCTCCTTTATGACCTAATCACTTCCCAAATGTCCCCAGTTCCTTGGAGGTTAGGATTTCAACATACAGATTTTGGGGGGAAAAAAACTTTCAACCATAACAATGTATGTAAAAGACAACCATATCTGCTATGCAGAGATTTCTGAATAAGGATTAAGTTTTTTGTATTTCCTATTTTCCCAAGATAACTGCAATAATGTTATGGCTTGGTAATAGGCTGATGCCATAACTATGTTTTAATGAAGGGTTCTGAAAGTCAATACCTGGGCCACAAGAAAGGATTCCAGAAATATCACAGGATTATACCAGAAGTTTAAAAGAAATCATGCTGAGCAAGAAGCTGCCATCTTCCAAAGTCAGAATTGTCTATGTCATACACAAGTCTCTGTTTTCCCCTTTTAAAGTAATATCTAAACTGTGCATGTGAAATAAAATTTCCAATTCTTTGGACTACTTATATTGAATGCTTTTTTATTTTCTCCAAGTATCAAAAATTGTTTTTTATATAAATGTGACTCCTAACTTAAAACTGGTAATTGATATAAAATACTTTTGCATTTTGGATTTCAAGGGTTTGCCAAATTTTCAAAAAAAATATTTGGTAGATTAACCTAATATTACTCATTTTTTATTATACCTACATGGTACTTTCAAAGTAGGACATGTAGTCTGAAAGAACAAAATGAAAGATAAAAAATTTTATGGCACAGAAGTTTAAAACTATATAGAAAGGCATTTTTTAAACCCAAAAGATAAGCTATATTAGGAAAGACTTTTGCAAAGACATA
The DNA here is from genome assembly GCF_003255815.1 of Theropithecus gelada. NCBI lineage: Eukaryota > Metazoa > Chordata > Mammalia > Primates > Cercopithecidae > Theropithecus > Theropithecus gelada. The sequence continues at coordinate 148,740,763 of NC_037671.1, read as the reverse complement.
CGACAGGCAAAAGTTAATAGTCAATATAAAAACTTGCATATTAAAAGACAAACATGAAAATAAAAATTGGCAAATGTTTGAGATGTTTAGAAAAGAATACATATAAGAAACATAAAAGATATTCAACCTCACCAATAATCAAAAGGATTCCAGTTAAATTAGTAATGCTATATCATTTTTTTTCTATCATATCTAGCAGTGCAGACATATTGTTTTGTTGTTAAATTACATATTAACATGTCAGGAATCTGTATGTTTATCCTTGCCTTCTATAAATCTACTATTTACTTTTTGTAAATCTAGAATAAGGAAGAAAAAATGCTTCAGTTAAAAACGCAATTTATAAATATTACGTTTATCGCCTAAGATTAGGAACATAATGGATGTCTATTTTCACCACTGTTATTCAAAATTATACTGGAAGTTTTAGCCAAAGCAATTGGGCAAGAAAAAGCAATTTGGAAAGGTGAAGTAAAACACTCTCTTTTATTAGAAGACATGATCTTATATATAGAAAATCTCAAAGAATTCACAATATAACCAGTAGAGCTAGTTATTAGAGACTAGCTAGTCCTGGAACCAAACTACAGGCATACTTTTTAAAATCATACTTCATAGATAATGTATTTTTTTTTTTACAAATTGAAAGTCTGTAGTAACCATGAGTTCAACAAGCTTATTACAGTCATTTTCCCAACAGCATGTACTCACTTTGTGTCTCTGTCGGCATCTTTTTTACAATAAAGTATTGTAAATTAAAGTATGCACTTTTTTAGACATAATGCTATTGCATAATTAATAGACTACAGTATAATATAAATATAACCTTTATATGTACTGGGAAACCAAAAGATTTGTGTGACTTACTTTATTGCAATATCCCCTTTATTGTAATAGTCTGGAACCTAACCTACAATATCTCTGGGGTACATTTGCATAAACTAGAGAATTATTCGTGAGAGGCAGCATGAAACAGTAGTGTCAGTACTTTAAAAAATGTAAAAAGCAGACTACAATACAAAAGAGTGAGGAGGAAAGAGAAAAAAGGGCAAGAGAGAGACGTACATGCACAAACTTTGGAGAAAACAGTTTTTGTAGAGCAACAAGTTTATTTAGCAGATTGTAGATTGGAAAATAATGTTGAAAACCCAATGAGGCTACATTAAAAAAAAAAATCTGAATTGATAAACTAAATACTTTGGAGTTCATCCTGTAAACAGAAGGGAGAGTAAAAGGTTGGCATATAGGGAAAATTATATTAGTAACTTTCCATCATATAAAAATAATGATATAAAAACAAGATATGTATCTTGGGTAGTCATTGAAATTTGTAAACCAGTCAGATCTTAACATGTAAGCAATTTTCATTTTTTCCATTAGGTACAGGCAGAGGCAGTGTAGATATTATGTGGAATTCATATCATAAATTTTAAGCCCTCGTTTTAACTTTCAAATGATTAGGAAGTTTGACTATTTAAATTTATGCCAAGTGAAGTAGGCAAATCTTTTCTGAAATATTATCTTAACTATCTTAATATTGACTTCAGCTATTTGACTGTCCTTGCCTGAAGCATAATATTGTTCTTTTTTTCCCTGCAAATAGTAATGCCTTCATACAGATGTACAGCCTAGTACGTAGTCTGTGTGAGTGTAGATCTGTCACTCAGGGTGAACTGCAAGTTTCTACAAGCACTTCACAGCTGTCTGTGCAATGAGAGCCACACGATGCCTGCTTCTTAATAGAAGTAAAGTGCAAAGAAAATCAATAGTGTTAATAACATTCAGCACCCACCTTTTAATAACCCAAGTTACAATGGTGCTTAAAAACACACTTTCTGTTTATTACTACAACTGAAAATTGCCTTATTTTAATAAGGTAGATACAGGTATTCACAAAGTAAAAGAAGAATCGTTCTGTGAATTAAAATTTTTATTGAAATCCTCAGATAATTTCAAATTCACATATAGATGGCTTTTACTAAAGTGGTGACATTTAAGTGGTCAAAAAGGAGGTAAAGGGAAAATCTTTCAGAGATATAAGTCAACTGCAAAGACCTTTTCGAAGAGACTGACCAAAGTGTCACCAAACTAATTTTTCCTTCCTCCTGGACACCAAGGTTGCCTACATTTCCCTGCTTTTCTTTCATTAGTTGGTTTGGTCATATGACTACATTCTGGCCAATCAAATATGGGCAGAAGTGGTGCTTGCTTTTAGGCCTGACCCTTAATAATCTCTTGATGCAACCCTGCCCTCACTCTCTTTGACCATTCCCTAGTTGAATGAATAAGAGTGCTAGGAATTAGAAAAGGGTGGAGTTGGATAGGGTAAGGAGGCTGAATCCCAGAACAGCTCTGTAGAACTGAGTACTACCCCTGCATCGATTTAACAAGAAATAAGCTTTCATTGTGCTAAATTACTAAAATTATGAGTTTTTTTCATCGTAGTTAGGCAATCTGCAAGGTAGAGATTGTGACCTTTTTATCTTTGTTTTCCCTAAATCCAAAAGTGTGCCTTTTATTTAAGGAGACACTTGAGAAAGTTTGGTTTAGAATGATTAACAGGTAAAGTTGAAAGGTGCTTTTAGTGTGAAATTTGAATGGATAACTTATGAATTTTCTTCCAAATTCAGGATTCTGTGACATTCCATGAATTTTGAATTCTAACTACTGCTGTTTGGTGGGAGTTCTCTTAGGTAAGTTTCATTTTATTATTTACTGTATGTATCACCTTTCTCATATACAATGTTTCTTTAAATTCTATAAACCTCACAATTTCCCTGTTTAATACAGAATATTGACTGCAATGATGTCAGATTTTTAAAATAAGAAATGAATACTTCAACATAATATCCCTCTTGCCTCAAAATGGCCAGATAAACAAAATCCCTATTGCATTCTATAAATGAATATAGAATCTCATCCTTCAGCATGAGAAGTTTAATCCTTAATTTTTCAAAATAATACCTATCACCTTAGAAATAAATTATCAAAATTATCAATCATCAAAACATTACTCTGAGAAGTTTGAAGAAACGAGGAACAAGAACCATCCACTAAGTATCAATCTTGCTCTACTCTATTGCACAAATCTGAAAAAACTTTCAAAAAGGAGGATGATTATATAATAAAGAAGAGGGATATTCAAATTATTTCAATTTCTCCTTACTTTCAAGAGAAAACAAGATAAAACAATATTTGACATAGCTATCATAAAGTCAGCGTCAAATTTAGTTTTTAAGTATAATTGTAGAAATAATTGGATTTGGAGCAGCTTTAGCAAGATATAATACCACCACCCCGTTTTTACTCTACAGTTTCTTCAAAGGGCCTATTAATATTATGCAAAGAATCAGCTTGGCATTTTGTATGCACTTTCTTGTTGCTTCTTTAAGTCTCAATCTTTGATGAAATTGAGTCTTTGTGAAAGGGAAGTTTTTAAGGTAGGAACAGGTATCTCAGTTCATTACTGAAATTAGAATATAAGCTGAAAGTTGTTAGAGACTGGAAGACAGAAACATTTCCAATAAAACTCCCCACCTTGTACTAAAAGTAATATACGCTAAAATGAATGTGTAGAACAGGCTGGTGTTATGAAATGTTAAGAATCAACCCAATCATTCTGAATTCATCTGTAAAGACTAGTCATGGTATTTTTATAAGAGCAAGAGAAATTCTGATTCTATCATTATTCTTAATACAATTGTATATGCATTTTATATCATGCAATTAGATAATTTGAAATATTTCATTATTTAGGAGTAGATTACCATCAATTTAAACTGGGAGAGTTTTAGAGGCGACTTCAGATAATCCCTAATCATATTCTACTTTAGTTGTAAAATCAGCTATGGTTTGAATTAATGCGATTCTCACTAAATTGCTTAAATGGAAAGCTTTGAGTGTATATAAGGCAATTCCAAAGGCATGTGTAGAAGAAGAAATCTTGCTCATGTGGTACAGGATAAGGAATCAAAGATACGGCCAAACTCTGCTATGTGTGAATTACTCCCACACTACATATTAAATGATAGAAACTGATTTTTGTATATTAATGTAAAGATGTTTATAAGTTGCTTGAACTCTAGCAGATGAGTGCAACAGAATGCTGTAGCCATTTGAGATATGAAATATCTCAAAGTAAAAAACCTGGACTGAATTTAAGGTGAATTTAATGTAGTAAAATAAAAACAAGTAATGATTCCATAAGTTTATACAGATTCTAACAGGCTTTGGAACTTTTTTACTTCCTCCTACAAGAATATATACAATTTATATTGCAACCAGGACATTCTACTTACTCTATCCCTGTGTTCTATTCAATTCTATTTCATTCCATTCCATTTCACCTGAGGAAATTCTGGTTTTGATATATCAAATTTACTTCAAAAGCCAGTCATGTATTCCATAAAAGAGTTTTTTAAAAACCTACAAATTATCCAAAGAAGAATTAAAAAGTTAAAATATTCAAATGTTTCCAAAATGCAAAAAACTTGTTCGACTTCGCTATCATTAAAAAAAATTGGGGACCGGGCCCAGTGGCTCAAGCCTGTAATCCCAGCACTTTGGGAAGCCGAGGCAGACGCACGAGGTCAGACCATTCTGGCTAACACGATGAAATTCCGTCTCTACTAAAAATACAAAAAATTAGCCGGGCGTGGCAGCATGTGCCTGTAGTACCAGTTACTTGGGAGGCTGAGGCAGGAAAATTGCTTGAACCCGGGAGGCGGAGCTTGCAGTGAGCTGAGATCCGGCCACTGCACTCCATTCCT